>NC_057814.1:453234525-453534525 GCF_018294505.1 Triticum aestivum
GTCCTATCGGTAATTGGTGAATTGCTATGATTGATTTAATTTGCTTGTGGTTATGTTGCTATCATTTGGTGCCCATCATATGAGCACGCACGTGGGTCACACCATAGGGTTAGTTGTATGTTGATAGGACTATGTATTGGAGGGCAAGAGTGATAGAAGCTTCAACCTAGCATAGAAATTGATGCATACGGGATTGAAGGGGGACCAATATATCTTAATGCTATGGTTGGGTTTTACCTTAATGAACGTTAGTAGTTGCGGATGCTTGCTAATAATTCCAATCATAAGTGCATAGAATTCCAAGTCAGGGATGACATGCTAGCAGTGGCCTCTCCCACATAAAACTTGCTATCGGTGTAGTAAAGTAGTCAATTGCTTAGGGACAATTTCGCAACTCCTACCACCACTTTTCCACACTCGCTATACTAACTTTATTGCTTCTTTACCTAAAACAGCTCCTAGTTTTTATTTACGTGCTCTTTATATTCTTGCAAACCTATCCCACAACACCTACAAAGTACTTGTAGTTTCATACTTGTTCTAGGTAAATCGAACGTCAAGCGTGCGTAGAGTTGTATCGTTGGTCGATAGAACTTGAGGGAATATTTGTTCTACCTTTAGCTCCTCGTTGGGTTCGACACTCTTACTTATCAAGAGAGGCTACAATTGATCCCCTATACTTGTGGGTTATCAAGACCTTTTTCTGGCGCCGTTGCCAGGGAGTTATAGCGTGGGGTGAATGTTCTTGTGTGTGCTTGTTTGATTTATCACTAAGTAATTTTATTTGTTGTTCTAAGTTGTTCTCTATCTTTAGTTATGGATATGGATCCCGAAATACGAAAAAAATTAGGTTTACTTGCTACTCATGGAGATGGGGAACCTCCTAAAACCCTCGATGCTCATTATGTGAAAGATATTATGTACTACTTTGATAATCCTAAGAAAACCCCATTCAATTATGTAATGGGAGACACGTTGGATCAACATGAATACTTTAGGGATTATCGCTTGACTCAAAAAGGGAAACTATTATGGGATCAAATTTATATGTTGTATTGGTATGCTAGGCAACTATGCTTGAGATATGATTATACTTGTTGCTCTAGGATGAAGGATCCACACCTTCCCTTTTCATGCAAATTTAATGATAATGAAACCTTAGCTTCTTATGCTAATAGTATATATGATTACTATGATGTGGAACGAATAGAAGAATTTGTTTCTTTTAAGGGTGGTTGTGAAATTGAATGTTTGTTTAAAGAGTTTGAAGATTTTGATGATTCAGTTTATAGACCTGAAAATTTAGCTATCCTTAAATATTGCTATGAGAATTATAAATACAATTATGATATTGATGAATTTATTGAGAAAGTCTCTGCTGTCCGAGAAGAGACTAATACTTTGCAGGAGTCTATGGAAGAAGAAATTGATGAAACTATGAGCTCATTGGATGAAAAAATGATGAGGAGAGCGAAGAACAAACGGAGGAAGAGCGGATTAGCTACCCATGCCCACCTTCTAATGAGAGTAACTATTCAATTCATACATTATTTAATGCCCCTTCGTTCTTACCGAAGGATGGATGCTATGATAATTGCTATGATCCCGTTGATTCATTTGAAATATCCCTTTTTGATGAACTTGATGCTTGCTATGCTTGTGGACAAGATACCAATATGAATGATGCTTATGGAGATGAACTTGCTATAGTTTCTTATGTTAAACATGAAATTGTTGCTATTGCACTGACGCATGATAGTCCTATTATCTTTTTGAATTCTCCCGAATACACTATATCGAAGAAGTTTGCCCTTATTAAGGATTATATTGATGGGTTGTGTTTCACTACTACACATGATGATTTTGATAGATATAATATGCATGTGCTTGCTGCTCATACTTGCAAGTATTATGAGAGAGGAACTACATCTCCGCCTCTCCATGTTTCCAATATGATAAAATTGCAAGAAACTGTTTATACTATGCATTGGCCTTTACTATGTGTGCATGAATTGTTCTTTTATGACATGCCGATGCATAGGAAGAGAGTTAGACTTCATTGTTGCATGATATCTGTTACTTTGTGCTCACTACTAAATCACAAATCATTGTTAATTAAAATTGGCTTTGATATACCTTGGGATCCGGGTGGATCCATTACTTGAGCACTATATGCCTAGCTTAATGGCTTTAAAGAAAGCGCTGCCAGGGAGACAACCCAGAGGTATTATAGAGTCATTTATTTCTGTTGTGTGCTTTTATAAAGTTTAAAAAAAAAAATTATGTGCCAAGATTTGCCTTTAGGATGTTTACATTGCTTGTTGGTTTGTGCGGTGCAAGACAGAAACTTTGTCTGTAGTGCGCGATTTTACATTTTAAGTGGAACGTCAAATGGTTCTGAAACTTTTTTCACTGTCTTTATATACAAATTTTTTATTTTTCCTAATTTTTTCAGAATTTTTGGAGTACCAGAAGTATGGTGAATGTTCAGATTACTACAGACTGTCCTGTTTAAGACAGATTCTGTTTTGGATGCATAGTTTGCTTGTTTTGATGAAACTATCGATTTCTATCAGTGGATTAAGCCATGAAAAAATTATATTACAGTAGCTACAATGCAAAAAAAAATATGAATTGGTTTGCAACAGTACTTAGAGTAGTGATTTGCTTTATTATACTAATGGATCTGACCGAGCTTTCTGTTGAGTTTTGTGTGGATGAAGTGTTCGAAGATCGAGGAGGTCTCGATATGAGGAAAAGGAGGAGAGGAAAGAGCTCAAGCTTGGGGATGACCAAGGAACCCCAAGTAAATATTCAAGGAGACTCAAGCGTCTAAGCTTGGGGATGCCCCGGAAGGCATCCCATCTTTCTTCAACAAGTATCGGTATGTTTTCGGATTTGTTTCGTTCATGTGATATGTGCAAATCTTGGAGCGTCTTTTGCATTTAGTTTTCACTTTTATTTTATGCACCAAGCTGGTATGAGATAGTCCATGGTTGATTTATAGAATGCTCATTGCACTTCACTTATATTTTTTGAGTATGGCTTTATAGAATGCTTCATGTGCTTCACTTATATCATTTGAAGTTTGGATTGCCTGTTTCTCTTCACATAGAAAACTGCCGTTTGTAGAATGATCTTTTGCTTCACATATATTGATTAGAGCATGGGCATATCTTTTTTAGAAAGAATTAGACTCTCTTGCTTCACTTATATCTATTTAGAGAGATTACAGGAATTGGTCATTCACATGGTTAGTTGTAAAATCCTACATAAAACTTGTAGATCACTGAATATGATATGTTTGATTCCTTGCAATAGTTTTGCGATATAAAGGTGGTGATATTAGAGTCGTGCTAGTTGAGTAATTGTGAAATTGAGAAATACTTGTGTTGAGGATTGCAAGTCCCGTAGCATGCACGTATGGTAAACGTTGTGTGACAAATTTGAAGCATGAGGTGTTCTTTGATTGGTTTCCTTATGAGTGGCGGTCGGGGACGAGCGATGGTCTTTTCCTACCAATCTATCCCCCTAGGGGCATGTGTAGTAGTACTTTGCTTCGAGGGCTAATAAACTTTTGCAATAAGTATATGAGTTCTTTATGACTAATGTGAGTCCATGGATTATACGCACTCTTACCTTTTCGCTATTTGCTAGCCTCTACGGTACCCTGCATTGCCCTTTCTCACCTCGAGAGTAGGTGCAAACTTCGCCGGTGCATCCAAACCCCGTGATATGATACGCTCTATCACACATAAGCCTCCTTATATCTTCCTCAAAACAGCCACCATATCTATCTATCATGGCATTTTCATAGCCATTCCGAGATATATTTCCATGCTACTTCCATCGTCATATACATGACTTGAGCATTCATTGTCATATTGCTTTGCATGATCGTAAGATAGCTAGCATGATATTTTCATGGCTTGTCCATTTTTTTGATATCTTTGCTATGTTAGATCATTGCACATCCCGTTACACCACCGGAGGCATTAATACAGAGTCATATCTTTGTTCTAGTATCGAGTAATATTGAGTTGTAAGTAAATAAAAGTGTGATGATCATCATTATTAGAACATTGTCCCATGTGAGGTTATCAAAATAAAAGAGGCTAAAGAAGCCCAAATAAAAAAAAAGAGGCCAAAGAAGCCCACCAAAAAAAACAAAAAAAATGAGAGAAAAAGAGAGAAGGGGCAATGTTACTATCCTTTTACCACACTTGTGCTTCAGAGTAGCACCATGTTCTTCATATAGAGAGTCTCTTGAGTTATAACTTCATATACTAGTGGGAATTTTCATTATAGAACTTGGCTTGTATATTCCGATGATGGGCTTCCTCAAATGCCTGAGGTCTTCATGAGCAAGCAAGTTGGATGCACACCCACTTAGTTTCCAGTTTGAGCTTTCATATACTTATAGCTCTAGTGCATCCGTTGCATGGCAATCCCTACTCCTCACATTGACATCAATTGATAGGCATCTCCATAGCCCGTTATTAGCCGCATCAATGTGAGACTTCCTCCTTTTTTGTCTTCTCACACAACCTCCATCATCATATGCTATTCAACCTATAGTACTATATCCATGGCTTGTGCTCATGTATTGCGTGAGGGTTGAAAAGGCTGAAGCGCGTTAAAAAGTATGAACCAATTGCTCGGCTTGTCATCGGGGTTGTGCATGATGGGAGCATTTTGTGTGACGAAAATGAAGCATGGCCAAACTATATGATTTTGTAGGGATAAGCTTTCTTTGGCTATGTTATTTTGATAAGACATAATTGCTTGGTTGGTATACTTGAAATATTATTGTCTTAATGTCAAATGATAGACTATTGCTTTGAATCACTCGTGTCTTAATATTCATGCCATGATTAGATTACATGATCAAGATTATGCTAGGTAGCATTCCACATCAAAACTATTTTTTTATCATTTACCTACTCGAGGACGAGCAGGAATTAAGCTTGGGGATGCTGATACGTCTCCGTCGTATCTATAATTTTTTATTGTTCCATGCCAATATTCTACAACTTTTACATACATTTGGCAAAAGTTTATACTATTTTTGGGACTAACATATTGATCCAGTGCCTAGTGCCAGTTTCTGTTTGTTGCATGTTTTTTTGTTTCGCAGAAAATCCATATCAAACGGAGTCCAAACGGGATAAAAACTGACGGAGAATTTTTGTGTGGAATATATGTGAATTTTAGGAAGTGGAATCAACGCGAGACGATGCCCGAGGGGCCCACGAGGGTGAGGGGCGCACCCCAGGGGGTCAGGCGTGCCCTGGGCCCTCGTGGCCACTCCGTAAGGCGGTTGGTGCCCTTCTTTCGCCGCAAGAAAGCGAATATGCGGAGAAAAATCGTGTCCAAATTTCAGCGCAATCGGAGTTACGGATCTCCGGGAATATAAGAAACGGTGAAAGGGCAGAATCTGGAACGCAGAAACAGAGAGAGATAGAGAGACAGATCCAATCTCGGAGGGGCTCTCGCCCCTCCGCTGCCATGGAGGCCATGGACCAGAGGGGAAACCCTTCTCCCATCTAGGGATAATGTCAAGGAAGAAGAAGAAGAAAGAAGGGGGGCTCTCTCCCCCTCTCTTCCGGTGGCGCCGGAACGCCGCCGGGGCCATCATCATCACCTGCAATCTACACCAACACCTCCGTCATCTTCACCAACATCTCCATCACCTTCCCCCATCTATCTACAGCGGTCCACTCTCCCGCAACCCGCTGTAAACTCTACTTGAACATGGTGCTTTATGCTTCATATTATTATCCAATGATGTGTTGCCATCCTATGATGTCTGAGTAGATTTTCGTTGTCCTATCGGTAATTGGTGAATTGCTATGATTGGTTTAATTTGCTTGTGGTTATGTTGCTGTCCTTTGGTGCCCATCATATGAGCAGCGCGCGTGGATCACACCATAGGGTTAGTTGTATGTTGATAGGACTATGTATTGGAGGGCAAGAGTGACAGAAGCTTCAACCTAGCATAGAAATTGATGCATACGGGATTGAAGGGGGACCAATATATCTTAATGCTATGGTTGGGTTTTACCTTAATGAACGTTAGTAGTTGCGGATGCTTGCTAATAGTTCCAATCATAAGTGCATAGAATTCCAAGTCAGGGATGACATGCTAGCAGTGGCCTCTCCCACATAAAACTTGCTATCGGTCTAGTAAAGTAGTCAATTGCTTAGGGACAATTTCGCAACTCCTACCACCACTTTTCCACACTCGCTATACTAACTTTATTGCTTCTTTACCAAAAACAGCCCCTAGTTTTTATTTACGTGCTCTTTATATTCTTGCAAACCTATCCCACAACACCTACAAAGTACTTCTAGTTTCATACTTGTTCTAGGTAAAGCGAACGTCAAGCGTGCGTAGAGTTGTATCGGTGGTCGATAGAACTTGAGGGAATAATTGTTCTACCTTTAGCTCCTCGTTGGGTTCGACACTGTTACTTATCGAAAGAGGCTACAATTGATCCCCTATACTTGTGGGTTATCACAGCGGGACATCTCTGCTGCATTCGCGGCGCGGCGGGACATCTTTGCTGCTTCCGTGGTGCGGCCGGACCAGTCTGCTGCATCGACGGTGTGGCGGGACCTCTGTGCTGCTTCGGCGGCGCGGAGGGACCTCGGTGCTGCTACTTCCGCGCGGCGAGACATGTTGGCTACTTTCGCGGCGAGGCGGGACATCTCTCTTGCTTTCGCTTCCATGCTCGCCTCTCCCTGGTGGTAATCTCTCGACCCAAAACTCATGCTGGCCATGGCAGATGCAAGGGAAGGACGTTGAATGACTTGTTTGTTTTTATGGATGAGGAGTTCAGGAGGAATGTGCAGTCATCTTGGCATAGTAGCATTTATAACGAGTACTAATACACTCCTAAGTGGGAAACCGTTTAGGTTGTGATCGGTGTGAACATGTTTGCAATTAAATATATCGTGGTAGTAATTTGGAATGTGACGAGACGCAAGCTCAAAATTTATTGACGGTTCTAGTTTCGAAGTGCGGCACTATTCTCGGATGCTGTAACGTGGGAACGTGTTCTCGGCCATGGTGTACCATATTCCATGGTACTTCTTTTTCTACTGCTGTGTACGTGCAATAACTGGCACCGTCGGATACATATCTTACGGTTATTGGGGCATTCGACAGGAATAGCCTCATGGCGAGCTATAGACTAGTCTTTTTTTCACACGCATTACATCGACACATATCATCTCTCTCCCTCTTTCCCACACCCACACTATCTCTCCGGACTTCTCGCACGCACCATCTCGTACTCTAGGTTTAGTACGTTATACAGGAAGAGAAGAGGTGCACGCACGCACTCGTCCTCTCTCACACACGCATATGTAGCTACGAATTGTAGTGTTCTCAACCATCCGATTGGCTCTATCATAGGTTTCCCGGTGCTCCTTGGCCTTGAGATTGAGACGTTTAAAATGCGGAGGCTAAGGTGGAGGCGCGAGGTTTTGGTTAATGTGCGGGCCGCACACGACACCAAAACGACACGAGCTTCGTCTGCCTGGTGCGCAGTCGGGTGAGTTGTCCAAGTATAGACACAACTAGGCCCTCCTTGGTATCTGCACCACGACTTATGTGCAGAGAAAGTAGGATCAGAGGGAGTACTACTAGTAGTACTACTACTTTGATGTGTCACATCAACTCGCCCAAGTATGCAACACTTCCTGAACAAACAAGCATATAAGCTGTTATACTTCTTACCCAAAGGATCTTTATATCCAACAGACACAAAATATCCGTTCGGCTATTGGAAATTACTTTAACTGCCGACCTGATGTCGAAGTAATTGCTGCATCGCCACCAAAGCCCACCATCTCTTAAGCTAAAGTAGACCGAGCTAACCCCTATATTAGTATATTACTAAGATAAACAGAAGGCACTATATAATCATTTAGGAGGTGAGCTTGTCAATCTGAATGTGGAGGCACACCGTCCTCGACAACCCAGCCCTGGCCAGCAGCTTGGGCGGAACTGTGAAGAAGGTCAGCTCCTGCACGGCGACGTCGCTGGGATCCTTGTTGCTTGTCACCTCCATTTCCACCTTGACAGCGTCGGTCCTGCCTTTCGGCTCCCTTGGCGGGCCATTCGCCCACAGCTTGGCCATGTAGTGCGGCAGTGGGGACGCCCCCGCTCTGATGTAGACGACCAACACGGCGATAGGCGCGCCAATGTCGAGCACGCCGCAGACCCAAAAAAATGCGCAGCCGTCCTCCTCCGCGAACAGCAAGAGCCGTGGCTCCGACAGTTGCACTTGCAGCTGGAGCACCTTGCCATACTGGATCCTGTGCACGGGCATGGGATGCATGATGCTGATGTGGTGGGACAGCGCCGGCGGCGGGCCTTCGTAGCTGCATACGGGCATGGGGCATTTGCAGGGCGCGAGCGGACACATGCTCTAGTGATCGGCGAGCTTGTGGTAAGTGACGTAGAGCCCACAGCCTTCGTGCAGGCACTCCACCCTCACCGAGGAGAGGACGACGTCCACCGCCGTGTTCCGCACGTCGAAGCCACCGCCGCGCTCGCACTTTTGGCACTGCCGCTGGTTCCCGGGGCGCTCGCTGCGGCGGTCCGCATAGGTCAAGTCCCCTCCCTTGCACTGCACAAATCAATCGAACAACACATCATTCAAGAAACCTGCACCTTGCTCGATCAGCCGAACGGACGAGGTGTATTCGAACCTCATACACTGGTGGCTTCAAGGGGCGGAAGCACAAGGGGCAGTGGAGCAAGGTGGGGTCCATAGAGACCATAGAGAGCTTCGTCATTGGGTCCTGTTCCGTCGGCATGATCTCGCCCTCCTCATGCACAACCATCTCTCGCTTTAGGGCCGGGGCATTACAAAGCTTTACCGTCACATATTCATACTACTTCAAGGTGCATTACATCAACACATGCAAGTATCAAAAGGAAAGTCACGGCATGCATGTGTGCGTTGTAATTAATGCATCGGTAAACGCAAATTATTGAAATATATCGAGTGCACTGCTTTATGTGTCGCGTCAACTCATACAACACGAGAAGTTTGATTACAACGCCCTCTCCCTCACCCATGAGCGTGGTAGCTCGCGGGACTAGGAGAAGCGTTCGCTACACGCTCTCCCTCCTGCACACGATGGACATGGAGCAGTTCATTCGGTGTCAGATGGCCAGAAGCATACTGTAGCACTCCATTGCAGTAGTACCTTCATTGTTCGACTTCCCAAAGAGGCGAAGAGCCAAGCGCAACCCGGACGCTCCTGTGGCAGTTTCATATGTAGAGTAGTCTAGGATAGCATGTATCGTGCCTCTAAGCTTAAAATCGTTGGGGTCGGCTCCATGCTATGAGGCCGTCTTGAAGCATTTTTTGAGTAAAATAATCTTCTGGCCCTACCCGCCATCCTGGTGATTGTAGTTTGCACGCTCATCTGGTCAAGAAAGGAATATATATTTTAATTTGTGGTGGGGTAAATGTTAGAGGTTGCAGGAAATATATTGTACCCTGCGGGTCTTTTAGCCAAGTTTAGGGGCAAGCATGTGGGGCCAGTGCTATGATGTGTCGCGTCAACTCGTACAACGAGGAGAAGCTTGATTTTACTACTACATGCCTTCTCCCTCGCCCATGCACGCGGTGGCTTGTAGACGAGGACATGCTTTTGCTTACTACAACAAGCTATAACTCCCGCACATGGTGGACGGACATGCAACAGTTGATTCGATACTGTAGAAGTAGTAACATCATTGTTCATCTTCTCGAAGAGGCGAAGAGCCAAGCGCAACCCGAATGTGGCAGTTGCGAACGCTCGCGTGGCAGTCTTTGTGTAGGGGTGGGGCGTGGTGCGGAGGCTTGGAGCACGCATATAGCCAAGCTCTTGCATGAGACAAAATTGCTATGTAAGCAGGCTATAAGCCCACTATTGTAGTACTTGCTAGTATAGCCCTGTAAACCAGAAAGGAGTATTTGCCTTTCTAGAGATTGCAACAAGTGACTACACCCTAAATGAGTACATATGGAGCAAAATGAGTGAATCTACACCGTAAATAAATACGTAGTTCTCTCGTTTACTCTCCGCCTTGGTCGCGGTGCACAATATTGAGTATACTACTACTGACTAGTCTATTTTTGACACGCATTTACGTTGATACGGCTTGAATGCCAACGACGCAGAGGGTAGCAGTTCCTGAAACGTTGAACGATCAATGATGGCTCCGCATTCAATTAGCATGCAGAGGTAGGAGTAAGTAATTGGAGAAGCAGAATGGAGCTAGCACGATGTGAATGCAACGCAGTTTGGGCTCTCATATAAAGGCGCCCCACCACTCCAATCCAACTACTCCTAGTCTCTCCGCAACACTGCCCACTCCAATCCAAGACCAAGACCAAGTGACCAGAAGCCACAAGTAGCCATGGCGTCAATGGACGCGTACGGCAGTCGGCTGTGCCAGGTCGTCCAAGACGCCGACCTGCGGCCCCGCACCGTGCAGCGTTTCCAGATGGTGCTGGCGACCGCCGACGTCATAGCCCTCATCGACACCGGCTTCGGCTCTCGCATGTGCCAGATGATGGTCGACTCCATTCGCAGGTTCACCGCCATCAAGAAGCGCGCGGACGACCTTGCCGTACTGCTCCAGCCCGCGCGCCCAGGCTCCTCGTTGCCTGCCACCCTCATCGGCCTCGAAAGTGACGAACGCTTTGAAGCACTGGTGGCCTTGCAGCTGCCGGAGGTCGCGACGAAGAATGTACACCTCGAGGCCGCGCTCGCCGCGCAACGCCTAGCCATGCAAGAAACCATCGATCCGCCATTGTTCAGAAGCACGTTGACCTGGCCATGAAAGCCCCCATTTCTTAGTCGCCATTCGGTGGGCCGGCGCCCTGAGTCGAGGAGGTGGACGTCGTCGATGGATGCATCTTTCTTCTTGCCTCCTGTAACCAGCACTGCATCGCCTTGTGGCCTTAATGTTTTATTAGTGTATGGCATTTTTATTCCAGTCGTAAATGACATGTGTGATCCCTTGCTCTTATTTGGCGTTAATTATATGTAGTATCACTATCTTCGACCTGGTGTACTACCTAGGTCCTAGTTTATTAGTCCCTTTTGTAATTTGTGCTAAATTCTGACCAAAGATTTAACTGACAAAATATTAGTGCATGTCAATAAAAATTATATCATTTGATTTGTATTTGAACATAGTTTTCAATGATATAATTTTGGTGACATGCATGAACCTTTTGTTAGTCAAATTTATGGTCAAAATTTGGCACAGATTACGAAAGGGAGCAATAAACCAGGACGGAGGTAGACTGGTCCGTCACCATCGTGTTTTGTGTCTAATTTTGACTTCAGCGGCCCAACCTACATGGAGGAAGTGCTGTATATATTGGCGCGACAACCAAACTTATAAAGTATATTCAAAACTGAGCGTTACTACAAGTCACGAGTTCAAAACGAGAAAGTGGAACAAGTACAACATGCCTGTGCCGTTCGCGTCACACCCCCACACGGTTGCGATGCACAATGTACTACTCCCTACTTTCCGGTTTATAGGGCTTATCTCAAAATCTTAGCTTTTCCATTTTATAAGGCTTAATTTGGTTGTTCCCCATCACAAGTTCAGATTCCAAGGTGCATTAAATCATCACATGCAAGTATTAAGAGAAAATTGACCAATGCATGTACTTTATGCATGCATGCATTGCAATTAATACATTGGTAAACATAAATTTTTGAGGAAAACAAGAGCATTAATTGGGTGCTTTTGCAAATTAGAAAAAGTATTCCACCAGTCACCATCTACCTTGGTTGGTGAGATTTTTGAATTGAGCCATATAAACTGGAAAGGAGGGAGTAGTAACTAGTCTCTTCTTGACCCGCATTTACATTGATACGGCTTGAATGCCAAGGAGGGAGAGGGTAGCGGTTCCCGAGATGTTGAACGGTCAATGATGCATCCTCAATTAGCATGCATAGGGAATTAATTGGAGAAGCAGAATAGAGCCAGCATGATGTGAATGCAACATAGTTTGGACTCTCATATAAAGGCGGCCCACCACTCCAATCCATCTACTCCTAGTCCCTGCACAACACTGCTCACTCCAATCCAAGACCAAGTGACCAGAAGCCACAAGCACCTATGGAGGCGATGGACGCGAGGGGTAGTCGGCTGTGCCAGATCATCCAAGACGCTTTCCTGCGGCCCCGCACCATGCAGCGTTTCCAGACGGTGCTGGCGACCGCCGGTGTCGTAGCCCTCGCCGACGCTGGCTTCGCCTCTCGCATGGACGATATGATGGTCCACTCCATCTGCAAGTTCACTGCCTTCAAGAAGCGCGCGGACGACCTTGCCGAACTACTCCAGCCCGCGCGCCCAGGCTCCTCATTGGCTGCCACCCTCATCGGCCTCAATGGTGACGAACTCCTTCAAGCCCTGGTGGCCCTGTAGGTGCCGGAGGTCACGACGAAGGAATGTGCACCTCAAGGCCGCGCTCGCCGCACAACGCCTCGCCATGCAAGAAACCGTCGACCTGCACATCCACGTCTATGAGGAAATCGTCTACATAGGCCACTACAAGGCCAGCGAGGACAGAAAGACGCTGGCCTTCTTCCAGCGGCTGAAATCTTTGGACGCCATTGTTCAGAAGCATGTCGACCTGGCCACGAAAGCCGCTAGTACTTAGCCGTCGTTTTGTGGGCCGGCGCCCTGAGTCGAGCAGGTGGACGTCGTCGATGGATGCATATTTCTTCTTGCCTCCTGTAACCAACACTGCATCGCCTTGTGGCCTTAATGTTTTATTAGTAGTATATGGCATTTTTATTCCAGTCGTAACATTTTCACTATGAGGTGGGGCTGCAGTTGAGAAAACCGACCATCAACAAATCCCCACCCCGTACACCGCGTGTCGGCTGAGTTTAGAATTAGAAGAGAGAAACGAGGGAGAAGAGCTAGCTGTAGCACAGACATTGTTGTCTGATGGGACTCGTGTTGATAGAATAGGAGTATTGAGCACTCGTACCTCTTTTTTTTGAGGGAAAAAGTAGTCGTACGTCTAGTACCACTAGTTGGGTGCGTGCGACCTATACCTGTCATCACTTTAGGTCTCCTTTTTGAACCGCAGCTACGCTTCATAGTACATATTTTTTCATGCATTTATCCTCCTATATGTACCCCTAGGCTATTTCCACGTGCTCCCTTTCGCCGACATGTGGGACATAGAGCATCTGGGTCATAGTGCATGCACGAATCGGAGCACATGCCGGGGTACTTTACATTTCAGATCTCACAAATTACATGCAAACCCCCCACAGAAGAATAAAAAATGAATGTATTACTACATGAAACCGGATTATTTTCATAGAAACCGGAGCACGTTCATTAAATTTTGGAGATAACACGTTTATAAAAAACGACCGGACCTAAACCAGTCTAAGGGCCTCTTTGATTCGCAGGATACTAAAAACATAAGAGTGGGGAAAGTATGATGGCAATTGAGGGAGTCCTAGATTATGTGGTCCTTGGGTATCAGGGCTGTGTGATGTGGGCCGGACTAATGGGCCGTCAAGATACAAGGTAGAAGTCCTTCTCCCGTGTTCGGATGGGACTCTCCTTTGCATGGACGACAAGTTTGGTGTTCGTATGTATAGTTTCCTTCCTATGTAAACCGACTCTGTACAACCCTAGGCCTCTCCGGTGTATATATAAACCGGAGGGTTTAGTCCATAGAGGCTATCAGAATTCATATAGGCTAGGCATCTAGGGTTTAGCCATTACGATCTCGAGGTAGATCAACTCTTTGTAACCCCTATACTCATCAAAGTCAATCAAGCAGGAAGTAGGGTTTTACCTCCATTAAGAGGGCCTGAACCTGGGTAAACATCGTGTCCCCATTGTCTCCTGTTACCTTCGATCCTCAGACGCACAGTTCGGGACCCCTACCCCAGATCGGCTGGTTTTGACACCGACATTGGTGCTTTCATTGAGAGTTCCACTGTGTCGTCGGTGAAAGGTTCGATGGCTCATTCACTCCTCAACAACGATGGTGTTTCCGGGGAAACCTTCCTCCCCGGTCAACTTTTTGTGTTCGGCAGCTTCGCTCTGCGTGCCAATTCGATTGGTCACCTTGAATAGATCGACAGCTACGCCCCTGGTCATCAGATCAGATTCGGGAGCCTGAATTACGTCGTCGACATCTGAGGAGACTTGATCTTCGAAGGATTCATGACCTCGACCACTGTTCCTCATCTCCGAGAAGGAAACCCATCGAATCCGTCATCAGGCACCGCTCAAAGAGCAACTATCATCCCTGCCCTAGCCCTAGATCCAGAGCAGACCACTTCATCCGAAGATGGGTGTCTGAAACCCACCGGACTCTCTCCCACTACGGAGCTCTTTTCCGAAGACCCAGAGGCAACCATGTCTTCGGCGGGCCTGGAATCAAGCAGGATGCTCCGTGTCATCGGAAAGCCGAACTCGCCTTTGGATGCCAACTCCGAACTCTCAAGGTCCGCGTCTAGTGGGCGCAGCCCGGTAGAATCTGCCATGCCCAGCCCCGCAGGTCCTCGGTTCCCAGTCCGGCCTTCGCCCTTAAGCAAGGCCTTGGACTTAATGTGATCTCTCGCATTACGGAAGTATCACTTCCGAACCACGCCCAGTCCGAACTAGGGGCTGAGCACTGGGAATTTCACGTCCCACCCACCACCCACTTAGTAGCCCTGTCGAGGACTTAACCGACATGCTCAACTATGCCTTCGAAGACATCGACGACATGGATGATGATGCCGGAGACAAACCAGGCCAGGACCCGCCCTTTACCGGGTGTTGGACGGCCACCTCCACAAACGACGTGTACATGGTGGATACACCTAAATAAGGTGACAACAACAACAGGAAGGATCCGAGCAAGGACAAGCCCGTCGAGGCGCCACCGAAACATCGATGTCAGCGGCGCCGCTCAAAATGGCGTCGCGAAAAAGAAAGCAACACCGGCACCGGAGAAAACAATACTCCGGATGATGCCAAAGATCCCGAAGACCCCGCCGGGCCTGCATCCGTGTAGGATGAATGGGAAGAGGGACAAGTTAATCCTGACGAGCCAGTCAGGAATGAGGATTCGGAGGATAGTAACTATCTACCGATCTCCGAGGAGGATGTCAGCCTCGGCAATGAAGACTTTATTGTGCCAAAGGAACCCCTCGAGCAAGAGCGCTTTAAGCGATAGCTCATTGCAACTACGAGGTGCCTCAAAAAGAAATAGCAACAGCTTCAAGCCGAATAGGATACGCTCAACAACAGATGGTAAAGTCCTGGCGGCCGAAGAATACGACCTCGAACGCCCAACAAAGAGCTACACGAAACGCAGTCTACTACCACAATTTGACGATGAAGCCCTTGAGCCAATACCACCAAGGTATAATCCTGCTGATGAACCCGACCGACCACCACATGGACGGGATAGAGCGGCTACTTACGCCGAACACCAGCCCGCACCACCACGCCGCCGAGGCAAGGAGGTAGTGGCACCGGGCTACACCTAGGAATTACGCCAGGACCTGGACAATAGAGCCGGTTAGAATGGATCAATCAATGGATCAAGGGGGCGTGCTCCAATGCGAGAGGACGGCTATCAGGCCCGGCGCGATAAGCATAATCTCACCCAGGCTGAAAACCGAACACGGATGTCGTCCGAACTCCGTCGTGACATCGCCCGATACAGAGGCGCCGCACACCCCTGATGCTTCACGGATGAGGTAATCCAGCACCAGTTCCCAGAAGGGTTTAAACCCGTGAACATTGAATCATATGATGGAACGACAGATCCCGCAGTATGGATTGAAGATTTTCTTCTCCATATTCACATGGCTCGCAGTGACGATCTCCACGCCATCAAGTACCTCCCACTAAAACTAAAGGGACCAGCACGACACTAGCTAAATAGCCTCCCTGAGAACTCCATTGGTAGTGGGAAGATTTGGAGGACACCTTTCGAGACAACTTCCAAGGTGGTATTGACACGTCTCCAACGTATCTATAATTTTTGATTGTTCCATGCTATTATATTATCCATCTAGGATGTTTTATATGCATTTATATGCTATTTTATATGATTTTTGGGACTAACCTATTAACCTAGAGCCCAGTGCCAGTTTCTGTTTTTTCCTTGTTTTTGAGTATCGCAGAAAAGGAATACCAAACGGAGTCCAATCGACGTGCTAATATTTGATGATTTTTTATGGACCAAAAGAAGCCCCCGGAGTAAAAGAGTTGGGTCAGAAGAGTCCCGGGCTGTCCACGAGGGTGGGGGCGCGCCCTACCCGCCTGGGCGTGGGCCCCTATCTCGTGGACGACTCGGAGACCCCCCTGACGTGAGACCGACGCAAAAAATTCCTATAAATATAGAAACCTCCAGAACATAACCTAGATCGTGAGTTTCGCCGCCGCAAGCCTCTGTAGCCACCAAAAACCAATCGAGGCCCTGTTCCGGCACCCTGCCGGTGGGGGGATCCATCTCCGGTGGCCATCTTCATCATCCCGGCGCTCTCCATGACGAGGAGGGAGTAATTCACGCTTGGGGCTGAAGGTATGTACCAGTAGCTATGTGTTTGATCTCTCTCTCTCTCTCTCTCGTGTTCTTGATGTGGCATGATCTTGGTGTATCACGAGCTTTGCTACTATAGTTGGATCTTATGGATTGAGTTTTCCCTTTGAACTTATCTTATCGGATTGAGTCTTTAAGGATTTGAGAACACTTGATGTATGTCTTGCATGTGCTTATCTATGGTGACAATGGGATATCACGTGATTCACTTGATGTATGTTTTGGTGATCAACTTGTGGGTTCAGTGACCTTCTGAACTTATGCATAGGGGTTGGCACACATTTTCGTCTTGACTCTTCGGTAGAAACTTTGGGGCACTCTTTGAAGTACTTTGTGTTGGTTTGAATAGATGAATCTGAGATTGTGTGATGCATATCGTATAATCATACCCATGGATACTTGAGGTGACATTGGAGTATCTAGATGACATTAGGGTTTTGGTTGATTTGTGTCTTAAGGTGTTATTCTAGTATGAACTCTATGATAGATCGAACGGAAAGAATAGCTTCGTGTTATTTTACTACGGACTCTTGAATAGATCGATCAGAAAGGATAACATTGAGGTGGTTTCGTACCCTACAATGGTCTCTTCATTTGTTCTCCGCTATTAGTGGATTTGGAGTGACTCTTTGTTGCATGTTGAGGGATAGTTATATGATCCAATTATGTTATTATTGTTGAGAGAACTTGCATTAGTGAAAGTATGAACCCTAGGCCTTGTTTCAACGCATTGCAATACCGTTTACACTCACTTTTATTACTAGTTACCTTGCTGTTTTTATATTTTCATATTACAAAAACCTATATCTACTATCCATATTGCACTTGTATCACCATCTCTTCGCCGAACAAGTGCACCTATACAATTTACCATTGTATTGGGTGTGTTGGGGACACAAGAGACTCTTTGTTATTTGGTTGCAGGGTTGTTTGAGAGAGACCATCTTCAACCTATGCCTCCCACGGATTGATAAACCTTAGGTCATCCACTTGAGGGAAATTTGCTACTGTCCTACAAACCTCTGCACTTGGAAGCCCAACAACGTCTACAAGAAGAAGGTTGCGTAGTAGACATCAAGCAGTTTCTGGCGCCGTTGGCGGGGAGGTTAGTGCTTGAAGGTATATCTTTAGATCTTGCAATCGAATCTTTTAGTTTCTTGTTTTATCACTAGTTTATTTTATAAAAGAAAACTACAAAAAAAGGGAATTAAGGCTGCCTCATATGCTTCATCTTTTTAATATCTTTCGTGAAAATGATGGAAAGGAAAATTGTGCTCTAGTGTTAGAAGAAGAATGCATTAAAATGTTTGGCACTAAATATTTGAATGATGAGGATGATTGCAATGTTGTTAGTATGAATTCTTTGAATATCCATGATGCTAATGATATGCAAAGCCACAATCTTGGGGATGCTATGTTTGATGAAGATGCTATTTTTAGTCCCCCGAGATTTGATGAGCAAATTTATCATGATGATAGCATGCCTCTTATTTATGATGATTATTGTGATGACATGTATGCTATAAAGATTAATTATAACCATGAAACTTGTCATCTTGATTTTAATTTTCAATTGGATTATGCCTCACATGATAGTTATTTTGTTGAGTTTGCCCCACTACTATTCATGAGAAGAAATTTGCTTATGTGGAGAGTAATAAAAATTCTATGCTTGTGCATCATGAAAATAATGCTTTGTGTGATGGTTATATTGTTGAATTCATTCATGATGCTACTGAAAATTATTATGAGGGAGGAACATATGCTTGTAGGAATTGCAATAATATCAAGTTTCCTCTCTATGTGCTTAAAGTTTTGAAGTTATGCTTGTTTTGCCTTCCTATGCTAGTTGATTATTGTTCCCATAAGTTGTTTGCTCACAAAATCCCTATGCATAGGAAGTAGGTTAGACTTAAATGTGCTAGTCATATTCTTCATGATGCTCTCTTTATGTTTCAATTCTTATCTTTTATGTGAGCATCATTGAAATCATCATGCCTAGCTAGGGGCGTTAAACGTTAGCGCTTGTTGGGAGGCAACCCAATTTTATTTTTGTTCTTTGCATTTTGCTCCTGTTTAGTAATAAATAATTCATCTAGCCTCTGTTTAGATGTGGTTTTATGTTTTAATTAGTGTTTGTGCCAAGTAGACCCTTTCGGAAGACTTGGGTGAAGTCTTTGCGATCTTGCTGTAAAAAACAGAAACTTTAGCGCTCACGAGATTAGCTTCCATTTTTTACTGGAGAGTGATTTTAGGTCGATTATTTTTGCAGATGATTAATAGACAAATTCCTCAGGTCTACCAATTTATTTCAGAATTTTTGGAGTTAAATAAGTATTCGAATGATACAGATTACTACAGACTGTTCTGTTTTTGACAGATTCTGTTTTCTATGTGTTGTTTGCTTATTTTGATGAATCTATGAGTAGTATCGGAGGGTATGAACCATAGAGAAGTTGAAATACAGTATATATTACACAAATATTAATTTATAATGAGTTCACAACAGTACCTAAGTGGTGATTTATTTTCTTATACTAACGGAGCTTACGAGTTTTCTGTTGAGTTTTGTGTTGTGAAGCTTTCAAGCTTTGGGTAAAGATTCGATGGACTATGTAATAAGGAGTGTCAAGAGCCTATGCTTGGGGATGCCCAAGGCACCCCAAGGTAATATTAAAGGACAACCAAGAGCCTAAGCTTGGGGATGCCCCGGATGGCATCCCCTCTTTCGTCTTTGTTCGTCGGTAACTTTACTTGGAGAGAATTTTTATTCACCACATGATATGTGTTTTGCTTGGAGCGTCATTTTATTTTCTTTTGTTTTGCTTGATGTTTGAATAAAATACCAAGATCTCAAATTGTTAAATGTTAGAGAGTCTTCACATAGTACATAATTATTTGACTACTCATTGATCTTCACTTATATCTTTCGGAGTAGTTTGTCATTTGCTCTAGTGCTTCATTTATTTCTTTTAGAGCACGATGGTGGTTTTATTTTGAAGAAATAGATGAACTCTCTTGCTTCACTTATATTATTTTGTGAGTCTTTTAGAACAGCATGGTAATTTTCTTTGGTTATAAAATTAGTCCTAATATGATGGGCATCCAAGATGGGTATAATAAAAACATTCATATAAAGTGCATTGAATACTATGAGAAGTTTGATACTTGATGATTGTTTTGAGATATGAAGATGGTAATATTAGAGTCATGCTAGTTGAGTAATTGTGGAATTGAGAAATATTATGTTGAGGTTTGCAAGTCCCATAGCATGCAGGTATGGTAAACATTTTGTGACAAATTTGAAGCATGAGTGTTGTTTGATTGCTTTCCTTATGAGTGGCGGTCGGGGACGAGCGATGGTCTTTTCCTACCAATCTATCCCCCTAGGAGCATGCGCGTAGTGCTTGGTTTTGATGACTTGTAGATTTTTGCAATAAGTATGTGATTTCTTTATGACTAATGTTGAGTCCATGGATTATACGCACTCTCACCCTTCATTCATTGCTAGCCTCTTCGGTATCGTGCATTGCCCTTTCTCACCTCGAGAGTTGGCGCGAACTTCATCGGTGCATCCAAACCCCGTGATATGATACGCTCTATCACACATAAGCCTCCTTATATCTTCCTCAAAACACCCACCATACCTACCTATTATGGCATTTTCCATGGCCATTCCGAGATATATTGCCATGCAACTTTCCACCATTCCGTTTATTATGACACGCTTCATCATTGTCATATTGGCTTGCATGATCATGTAGTTGACATCGTATTTGTGGCTAGGCCACCATTCATAATTTTTCATACATGTCACTCTTGTTTCATTGCACATCCCGGTACACCGCCGGAGGCATTCATATAGAGTCATACTTTGTTCTCGTATCGAGTTGTAATCTCTGAGTGGTAAATAAATAGAAGTGTGATGATCATCATTTATAGAGCATTTTCCCAAAAAAAGAAAAAAAGGGAAAGGCCAAATAAAAAAAGTAAGGCAAAAAAAAAACCAAAACAAAAAAAGAAAAAGAAAATAAAATAAATAAAAGGGACAATGCTACTATCCTTTTTCCACACTTGTGCTTCAAAGTAGCACCATGATCTTCATGATAGAGAGTCTCCTATGTTGTCACTTTCATATACTAGTGGGAATTTCTCATTATAGAACTTGGCTTGTATATTCCAACAATGGGCTTCCTCAAATGACCTAGGTCTTTGTGAGCAAGCAAGTTGGATGCACACCCACTTAGTTTCTTTTGTTGAGCTTTCATACATTTATAGCTCTAGTGCATCCGTTGCATGGCAATCCCTACTCCTCGCATTGACATCAATTGATGGGCATCTCCATAGCCCGTTGATTAGCCACGTCAATGTGAGACTTTCTCCTTTTTTGTCTTCTCCACACAACCTCCATCATCATATTCTATTCCACCCATAGTGCTATGTCCATGGCTCACGCTCATGTATTGCATGAAAGTTGAAAAAGTTTGAGAACACTAAAGTATGAAACAATTGCTTGGCTTGTCATCGGGGTTGTGCATGATGAGAGCATTTTTGTGTGACGAAAATGAAGCATGGCCAAACTATATGATTTTGTAGGGATGAGCTTTCTTTGGCTATGTTATTTTGATAAGACATGATTGCTTGGTTAGTATGCTTGAAGTATTATTATTTTTATGTCAATATTAAACTTTTGTCTTGAATCTTATGGATCTAAATATTCTTGCCACAATAAAGAAGATTACATTGATAATTATGTTAGGTAGCATTCCACATCAAAAATTCTGTTTTTATCATTTACCTACTCGAGGACGAGCAGGAATTAAGCTTGGGGATGCTTGATACGTCTCCAATGTATCTATAATTTTTTATTGTTCCATGCAATAATATTATCCATGATGTTTTATATGCATTTATATGCTATTTTATATGATTTTTGGGACTAGCCTATTAACCTAGAGCCCAGTGCCACTTTCTGTTTTTTCCTTGTTTTTGAGTATCGCAGAAAAGGAATACCAAACGGAGTCCAATCGACGTGCTAATATTTGATGATTTTTTATGGACCAAAAGAAGCCCCCGGAGTAAAAGAGTTGGGTCAAAAGAATCCAGGGCTGTCCACAAGGGTGGGGGCGCGCCCTACCCCTTGGGCGTGGGCCCCTATCTCGTGGACGACTCGGAGACCCCCCCTGACGTGAGACCGACGCAAAAAATTCCTATAAATATAGAACCCTCGAACATAACCTAGATCGGGAGTTCCATCGCCGCAAGCCTTTGTAGCCACCAAAAACCAATCGGGGCCCTGTTCCGGCACCCTGCCGGAGGGGGGATCCATCTCCGGTGGCCATCTTCATCATCCCGGCGCTCTCCATGACGAGGAGGGAGTAGTTCACCCTTGGGGCTGAGGGTATGTACCAGTAGCTATGTGTTTGATCTCTCTCTCTCTCTCTCTCTCTCTCTCGTGTTCTTGATGTGGCACGATCTTGGTGTATCGCGAGGTTTGCTACTATAGTTGGATCTTATGATGTTTCTTACCCTCTACTCTCTTGTGATGGATTGAGTTTTCCCTTTGAAGTTATCTTATCGGATTGTGTCGGGACCCCGATTCCAAATCACACCGATCTAGCCTGTAACACCTCATATCACTTTGCGGCCTCACGCACGGTATTCCCACGGGTGTCGCCTTACCATGGCCCGGGACCGTTTGCGCCTTTTGGCTCACGTATATGACAATGTCGCTAGCATCCATATGACAGAGAACCCGGGCCGACATGGCTAGTCGTGAACCCAAAGCGGCACTAACGTATGGGGACAGGATGAATCAACATCGAACGTATCGGTCAGCAGCGTGCGAATCCGGGCTGTAGCACTGGGCTAACAGGACTCCGGGAACCCGGGCTGTAGCAGGCTAGGCAGGACTCCGGATGTCACCGCGTGACATTTCCCCGAAGGGACAGACACAGGAACGATATGAAACACATGCCGGCCAGTCAATTGTCCAGAGCAGTAGTGCTGGGCTAGCAGGACTCCGGTGAACCGGGCTGTAGCGGACTACTATGGCTCAAGGAGGCACTAGACTACATTTCCCCATAAGAGAGGCTGCTAAGGATAGACAACTAGATTGTCGGATCCCACACATACCAAGCATTTCAATCATACACACAATATGCTCGATATGTGCAAATACAACATGGCATCACAACAAGACTCTACGACTCAGAGTATTTATTCATTAGGCTCCGAAGAGCCAGATATTACAAACATGGGTCTCATGACCCAACATTCAGAGCATACAAGTCAAGCACATGCGGAAGCTTAACATGTCTGAGTACAGACATCTACAAATGAAAAAGGCTGAGAAGCCTGACTATCTACTAGATCCTGCCGAGGGCACAAGATCGTAGCTGAGGTATCAAGCTAAACGTCGAAGTCCACACGGAACTACTAGCGAGACTGACGTCTCTCTGCAAAACATAAAATAAGCAAACGTGAGTACAAATGTACCCAGCAAGACTTACATCAGAACTATCTACATATGCATCGGTATCAACAAAGGGGGTGGTGGAGTTTAACTGCAGCAAGCCAGCTTTGACTCGGTGGCTATCCTGAACTACGACTGCAAGTAACTCTTTTGAGGTGGCGCACACGAGTCCACATATTCACCATATCAATACACCACTATGGATCCGCTCCCGTCTCCCTACGAGAACGCCATCCATAGCACTCACGCTTATCTTGCGCATTTTAGAGTATCCACTTTCACTTGTCTATGAACTGTACAGGCAACCCAGAAGTCCTTTACCGCGGACACGGCTATTCGAATAGATCATATTAACCCTGCAGGGGTGTACTTCGTCACACGCGCTCTCGCCACTTACCACCATGTACACGTCGTGTACCTCGGCAACCTTCAAGCGGAAGCCTGGCGAGGGAGTCGGCCATGACCTGACTAACCACACAAGTCTCTAGTCCAGGTTTATCGCCTATTCGGGTTCCATCCGCAAGGAGATCCGGCCGGGGTGTCGCTCACGGCCCCAAACGATGTGACAGGGTTCCCGAGCCCACCATCCGGGTGCCACTCGGTACACCAGGCCACGTGTGCCTAGTCTGTCCCAAGCCCACCTGTACCGGGTGCCACTTGGTAGACTACTAACACTACCTACAAACACCAGAGACTAGTTGCAACTCCTGGACGGAGATCGAGGTGGTTAATAAGCCGAGAGGGGTCGAGTTACCGGAACCCAATGTGTGGTAGTAACTGTTCATGGATCACAAACACAGAACTCAGTTCCTGAGGACGGTTTCAATGAGACAACCCACCATGTACTCCTACATGGCCTCTCACCGCTACCTTTACGAAATCGTGTTCACACACTTAGCTCTCAATAGTAGGACATGTTCACCATATTCCAATTCATTCCCGATGAATCAGACCTGACTCAACTCTAAGCAATAGCAGGCATGACAAACAAGCATGAATGAGTAGGCACATCAGGGCTCAAGCAACTCCTACTCATGCTAGTGGGTTTCATCTATTTACTGTGGCAATGACAGGTCATGCAGAGGATAAAGGGGTTCAGCTACCGCAGCAAGTAACAGATGAATCGTTGTTGTCCTAATGCAGTAAAAGAGAGCAGGAGCGAGAGAGTGGGATTGTATCGGAATGAGCAAGGGGGTTTTGCTTGCCTGGCACTTCTGAAGATAGCATTGAGTCTTCATCAGTGTCAACGATCACAGCGACGGAACAGCGTCTACTGAGAGGGGACAACACCGGCAACAGAGAGGAAAACCAATCAATGCAATGCAACAATATGATGCATGAATGTGACATGGCAATATGCTGTGAATTGAGCTAATGCAGCTAGCAACATGTTAAATGGAGTTGGTTTGAACCCAAGGTTCAATTCAAACTCCATATGTGAGGGTTTAAATGCCATTTATATGATTTGGCCTAAACAGCAGCCATAAGTTGTTCTAACATGCATGAAAATGGTACAGATGGATAGATTGGATTTTTCTGATCATTTTTCATATATAAATTATTTCATTTGGAGTTACGGTTGATTTTCTATGATTTTTAGAAGTTTATAGGATTTTCTGGAATTTCCTGAATTATTTTAAATCCAGAAAAGGATTAATTGCGTCAGCACTGCGTCATGCCTGTGTCAGCAGTCAACTGGGTTGACCCAGGTCAAACCTGACGTGTGGGGGCCACACGTCAGCGACACAGGGCTAATCCCGGTCAAACCCAGCGCTGACTGGGGTTTGACCAGGCCTGGGGCCCACTGTCAGTGGTTGTGGGCAGTTTAAGGAGCGGGGTTAGCGCCTAATGGCCGTGCCACGTCGGCACAGCCGGAGTTAGGTCGCCGGCGACCATCCAGTGCGGCGGCGACTCGCTGGGTGGCGCTAGGGGCAGCGGCTGGTTGCGCTGAGGGCACCAGGAGGGAGCCCGTGCTCGACCACATCCAACCGAAGAAGTTGGAGGGCGCGGGGTGGCCGGAAAATGGCCGGCGACGAGCTTTAGCGGCGGCGGGGCTCGGTGAGGTGCGGCGTTGCGGCTAGAGCTCACGGGCGAGGGGTCTGAGCAAGGCAGCTACGAGGGGAGGTGCTCCGGAGCACGCCTGTTGCAGGGGGCAACGAGCGGGGCACGGGGAGCACGCGGGCTGCAGCCATGGCGGAGCAGAGCTTCGGCCGGAGGTGGAGCCGTGGCTAGGGGGCGTGGAGACGTCGGGGAAGAGGGATAGTCGACGGAGGAGCTCACAGTGATCACGAGGAGGGGTTCGGCTTGCTCGTGGATGAACTGGGGCAGACGAATCGGCCGGCGGCATCTCGGATGCCCGAGGTTGAAGACGATGGCAGTGACGGCAGAGCAGGCCTCCCGGCGGGGTGTAGTTCGCTGGAGAGGGCGAGGGCGCCAAGGCGGAGCCTCTGGACTGCTCAAGGGGACGAGGGAGAGGTGATGGCCGCGGTGGTGGTAGTCGGCGGCGGCAGGAGCGTTCGGTGAGGTGGGGGAACGGCGAGGGAGAGAGCCAGGGGAGAGGGGGAGAGCTCGAGGGAGAGGCCGAGGGGGACCAGGGGTCTACGTGGCATCGCGAGGTAGACCCAGGGCGACGAGGGAGCACGCAGGCAGGGTGGAGGTGGCCGGCGTGTGGCTGCGCGCGCCGGGCACGCGCGCTCCAGTCCTTCTGGCGTGAGCTGGAAGAGGACAAGGGAGTGAGATGGGCTGGGCCAACAGTGTTGGGCCAACACAGTGCAAGCCAGGTAAGTGGCTCAGGTACTCTCCTCTCTCTCTCTTTACTTTATGTTTTCTATTTATTTTGATCTGTTTTGAATTAGTAAAATTACTAACTCATTTTGTAAAATCCTGATAAAAATTGTGGGCACTATTTGAATTATTTCCAACAGCCCCCAATTGTTTTCAGAAGTATTGAAGCATTTAAAATATTTATAGGCATTAAATGCTCCAATTCAAATACAATATGATTCAGCTCAAAAATCCATAAATGGCCAATAAATATGCTCATCATTTCTGGCAGAGGTTTTCACCTTTATCAAAATCATGAACATTTCCAAAGGGCATTTTGGGTTCATTGAAAACATTTGAATTTGACCCTAGTTGAGTTCATTTGGTGCTAGCGTTTGTTCATCCCCATTTCAAATTTCAATAAGTTTAGACATGATGCAAGCATATCTAGCTAGCCTAAGTGCATACCAGACTAGGGATGTGACAACTCACCCCCACTAAACAAAAATCTCGTCCCGAGATTCAAGCATAGGATAAGATGAAAGGGGAACGCAAACTAACATAATCTTCACGATCCAGTTGTTCTTCTCGAAGATGTTGATTCATTGCATCATCTTGATCTTGACACCTTTTCTTTCGAGAGCTTCATCCAACTATGATGATGGAAGAGAGGGAAACTCTACATGATCGATCTTCTTGAAGATCGGGCACTCAAGATCAACTCATGGAGTGAGACGTTGGAACAACTCTTGAGTTGAGACAGTGGATGGAAAGAAAACAGATGACAAAGGTTTCAAGTAGCGAGGAGAAATTGACATGACTCCATAACGGGGCACCTTAGGAAAGGTGACTCGTAGAATTCTTCCCTTAAGCGGCAAAAAGAATTACTTTTGATACAAAGATCATTGAAACTCCCTAAACCGGCCCAAGGAAAATCGCAAACGATCATTTGAAGGAGTTCAGAGAAATGGCATACTCAGATCGGAAAGGAAACTATGGTTATGGAGCAACTCGGCAAACGGAAGGCACATTCCCGTTGATACGGGGATATAACCTAGTGTCTGAGTATGCTCTCCAGAACTTGAGCATTTCCATAATCATCAAGGTTTTACCAACATCCGTGCCGAGGATCCTGGCAACATATCATACTACCATGATGAATGGTGATGGAGGACGCAGGTGCAAAGGAGGACAACACTTTCTCAGATTTCACCTTGGCGAAGCCAAGGGAGCAAAATCTGGATGATCGACCGAGAGACATTTAGCACCCCGCTTCTAATGTTCTCCTTGATGTTCTAGCGTAACCCATTAGATGTGGTTTGGTATCTTGAACATCAAGTAGTAGGTCGGACTTCGGGTGCGCAGGAATCCATACGGGATAACTAGTGGAATAAATCCCAAGAAATCCTTATGGGGAGGTGGCCAACTTACTCAATCAAGATACTACCATAATAAGTCTTCCGGCTGGGTGTGTTGGCCACGACATCCACTTTACCGGTTATCGAGAGACCAATATTATAATTCTTGGAAAATGTTCCAACCATCATATCTGCCCGAGATTCAGATCTGGTTGGTGTCAGGATATTCCAGACTCACCAAGTCTGGAAGGAAACTGAAAGTTTGCAACACAAATCGACGAGATGACGTTGCGAGATTCTCAGGGGATGAACTATGATAGCAAGCTCCAAAACATGAGCTGGTTCTGCTACATACATGTGAGCACGTTGTCCCAGACAAGCATGATCACATGGTAGTCTTATAATAAAACACTACCGAGTTCAGGTTAGGATCCATCATCAAGGATTTCGAAGTCTTTACGCGCGCTAGACTTCTTTTCCTTAAACAAGTCAATCAGTGGCTTAGGGTGCTAGGGAGCATATGGAATGAAGGTTGCAAGTCTCCAAACCACAGGATACTTCGCACATATGCATGAATGGCTTGGTATGATTCCAGAGGAAGCAAAAACAAACTTTCTCGGATCCACGGCGACAACTTACATCAAATGCACGTGAACTAGAGGAAGTCACTTCTTCCATCAAAACATAAACTTCATGAGCTAACACGAGGAAGATGCTTTCAAAAGTTTCCAACGCTAACTTAGATGTTCAACCAAATCATGGAGGAGATAAGGATGTTGTCGATGGGCTCAACAACAAACCATCTAGGCTTCCATATAGATGGAATTCCACAATTAAGTGAACACGGTGATAGCATTGGTCAGACCCAAAAAAATGTAATGGTGTATGCTCGAGGAATCAACCACGAGTAAGACAACATTACGAACATCGTTGGTTCTGATTTGATTTGATGATAGCCAATACTCAAATCAAAGTTTGGTTAAGATGATAGGTCCATTAATTGATCACGAGGACCAATCGATGAAGAAATCATCTTTCTACAACACACAACACAAGATATCCCTTTGGAAATGAAATAAGTTAGACAAGTTTTTATCTTCCAACTCTCCAAGCTGTTGTCTAGCTTGGCCAACTAGCTCAGGGGTAACCAACACAGATTCTTGGAGAATGGGTGGTTTGGAAGAAAACCACCATGATCACGAACTCAACATAGCGGTCAGGTGACAACCTGGTAATACATCCAAGAAGATATCCGGAACATCACGAACCACCGATATGTTACTAAGTTCGAGAACGATCTTGCTTTTCAAGGCAAGACGACATGACCGAATAAGCAAGGACTGACACTATCCTAACTCATTGATCGAAAAGTGCACCGGAAATAAGGACTAGGTAGCACAATCAATCTTAGGATGATGATTCAATAACCAGCACGCTAAGAATGAGAGTATTGTCATTAACTACCAAGCAACGAGTTGCTCAGAGTGTTGATTTCTCACATCACGGTTCACTTGTCGGTATTCCGGTTGTGACAACACGGGACCGAGGAATGAATAATGATGGCGAGAAGTATCACTGCGTCAAGAATTCATAAGAGGTGGTGCAATTCTCATGACACTCTTAACATAAAGATGGTAACGCTCCAAGGTAGAGCAGAGCAAAAGCTGGATTGGCATTTGGTCTGCGGAATACAATTGCTTTGACCCAATCCTAGATATGGATGAGGTACCAGAGTTTGTTTCTCCTAGCCATCCAGAATAGAATGGCTTGACGGACCACAAGAATAATAGGCATCAATGAGCACGATTGCACACATACTCCTGACTATCAATTGATAGACGAGGGCCAGGAAATAACTAAAGAGGGGCAACTCAAGGGACATATATCTCTCTGAGTTGTGGATGCATGGATTGGTATGTCGAACAAGTTCAACATATTTCTTCCCGATAATCCATGCAGAAAAAGAAGGACTGGCAGATTCACAATTTGAATGGAGTACTCATCGAGAGAACTCTTGTTGTGATCTTTTGGTTCAACGAGGAACTTCTGCCAAGGATGGTTCATGGTATTTGGAAGAATGGTATACCACGGACCTTGAGGACTATCGCAAAGGTTACTAATATCCTAAAGGTACGAGCAACACTATCAACACGAGGTAAGTAGAGTGAATCTTGGGTCAAGAACCCAAGAGTAGGATACCTACTACTAAATGGCATCACGAGATGCTTTCGAGAATGGTGGCCAGAATCATCACACTGGGAACACAAAACATGGCTAGATTATTAGGTGACTCCCTAAAACACCTAGGGTCATAATAATAGCTCCAACATATATACTGAGGCAATAGAGTGCCTCAACGCACCGGTAGTGTGCTTAATCTGGCCCAAAGGGACGCAAAACAGAGGGAAATGATTTTGCAGATGCATCAGATTGTTTAGAAACCTGGGATGACTCGGACAACATAACGGCGGTAAATGCTCAAAGGATTTGAGACATCCTCCAAATTGGTGGCATAACCACTTAACATCAAATTATCAGTGTTCGGAGATCAACTATGATCACACGGAAGTAGTAGAAACTGAACTGAGGCTTCTAGTATGAACTCTATGATAGATCGAACGGAAAGAATAGCTTCGTGTTATTTTACTACGGACTCTTGAATAGATCGATCAGAAAGCATAACTTTGAGGTGGTTTCGTACCCTACAATAGTCTCTTCATTTGTTCTCCGCTATCAGTGGCTTTGGAGTGACTCTTTGTTGCATGTTGAGGGATAGTTATATGATCCAATTATGTTATTATTGTTGAGAGAACTTGCATTAGTGAAAGTATGAACCCTAGGCCTTGTTTCAGCGCATTGCAATACCGTTTACACTCACTTTTATTACTTGTTACCTTGCTGTTTTTATATTTTCATATTACAAAAACCTATATGTACTATCCATATTGCACTTTTATCACCATCTCTTCGCCGAACTAGTGCACCTATACAATTTACCATTGTATTGGGTGTGTTGGGGACACAAGAGACTCTTTGTTATTTGGTTGCAGGGTTATTTGAGAGAGACCATCTTCAACCTACGCCTCCCACGGATTGATAAACCTTTGGTCATCCACTTGAGGGAAATTTGCTACTGTACTACAAACCTCTGCACTTGGAGGCCCAACAACGTCTACAAGAAGCAGGTTGCGTAGTAGACATCACCTATGTCCGGCCTCCGGATGCCGATGACCTTAGTCATATAGTCCAGCAACCCGGAGAGTCAACCCGTAAGCTCTAGACTAGGTTCTTATTTAAAAAGAACCAAATCGTCGGCTGTCCAGATGCCGAAGCCCTTACGGCCTTTAAACATAGCGTCCGCGACGAATGGCTCGCCCGACACCTCGGACCGGAAAAGCCGAAGTCTATGGCAGCTCTTACCGCACTCATGACCCGCTTCTGCACGGGAGAAGACAGCTGGTTGGCTCGTAGAAGCAATAGTACCAGCGACCTTGGAACCAAGGAACCCAGGGATGGCAACGACAGGCCACAAGGCAACAAACATAAGCGTAGGAACAACAATGAAGAAATTAAAGACACAGCGGTTAACACCGGATTCAGCGGCTCTAAGTCTGGTCAGCGGAAGAATCCATTCAAAGGAAACAAAGATGGTCCATCTAATTTGAAAAAAAAATACTCGATCGGCCTTGCCAGATTCATGGCACCCCTGACAAGCCTGCCAATCATTCCAACAGAAACTGTTGGGTCTTCAAACAGGCCGTTAAGTTAAATACCGAACATAAGGGGAAAGGGTCACCCAGCGAGGACGATGAGGAGCCCCGCCCAGCGAACACAGGGGGGCAAAAGAAATTTCCCCCTGAGGTGAAAACAATAAATATGATCTATGTCACCCATATCCCCAAGAGGGAGCGCAAACGCACGCTGAGGGACGTCTACGCCGTAGAGCCTGTCGCCCCTAAATTTAACCCGTGGCCGGCTTGTCCGATCACCTTCGATCACAGGGACCACCCGACCAGTATCCGTCATGGAGGTTCGGCAGCTCTGGTCCTTGATCCAATTATCGATGGATTCCATCTCACTCGAGTCCTTATGGACGGCGGAAGCAGTCTTAACCTGATTTATCAAGACACTGTTCGTAAAATGGGTATTGACCCATCAAGGATTAAGCCTAGTAACACCACCTTTAAAGGTGTGATACCCGACGTAGAAGCCCATTACACGGGTTCATTAACATTGGAAGTAGTCTTCGGTTCACCAGACAACTTCCAAAGCGAAGACTTGATCTTCGACTTCGTCCCCTTCCGTAGTGGTTATCACGCACTGCTCGGACGAACCGCCTTCGCCCGCTTCAATGCAGTCCCGCATTATGCTTACTTAAAGCTCAAAATGCCTGGACCTCGTGGCGTTATCATAGTCAACGGAAACATGGAGCGCTCCCTCCGTACTGAGGAGCATACCTTGGCCCTTGCGGCCGAGGTACAGAGCGGCCTTATCAAGACGAACACTTCATCGGCCATCAAGCCTCCGGACACTGTTAAACGAGTCCGGCCTACCCTGCAGAACGACAGCTTGCTCAATTCAGAGTTAGACTAGCAGTTCCGCCTCCGTCAATTTCCCGATCTAACTGCGGCATATGTACCGCACATGCATAACTTCGCACGTAAAATACCTTGGGCAATGACGGTGGCACATTGCGGAAGAGGTTCATAGTGCGGTTCGACCCTATTTGGACCTTAAACCTTTTTCCCTTCCTTTCCTCCTCTCATATTACAGGTTCGTCAAAACCTAATAACTTTACAGTCGTATAAAGGCCCTTCCCAGGCTCGTTTTATATAAACAATCATCGATTGCTCCTTTCAAAGGATCTTGCACCAAGGCGAAAAGCGGCGCAGACGTGCGGCAGGGTGCCCAGGGAATCTTCAAGACTACCTTTTTTATTTTCTTTTTAGGCCCTATATACAGCTTTCCCTTGTTTACAAATTCTCGGCATGTAAAATAGCCTGGATGTTTATGGCATTATCTGTAATAGCACCTTTTGACGTATCAAACAGATCCTAATGGAAACAGTTTTTTCACCATCCCTTGTTTGGTATTGGTTTCTAATCTGCATTCCTTCTTTTTGTTAAGATTGCCATATCTATATATATATATATATATATTGGTATGTCTTAAATGCCAGGGGCTCTATCCGGCCATATATATTTTTCAAAAAAAGTCTGAACACTTCTATAGTACACTTCGGCATCCCGAACATTGCATTATATGCATCAGCTCCGAATCATGTCTTTGGTCAATAGTTGGGTTGCCCGGGTCCTGTCATTACTACCTTATGTTCCGCTTGTTCAGCTAGGGTAGTAAAGGGAGAACTACTGCAATTGTGTTTCTTGTTCGCCTGGTCAAACACCTCAGTAGAGAAAGCCGAAAGCCGAATGTCATGATAAAGCGAGAGCTGGTCGGCGGTTCGACGACTTGTTATAAATCTCTTGCGATTTCTTCCGTATTATACGAAGGACTAGGCTTCATCCGGTCACGCATCTAGGGCATCCCAGTTCGGATAGCTGCATACGCACCAGGGGCTAGTACTTAGCCTCACTGTCAAACTCCTATGGCTAAGTGAAAGTGATAAAGCCGCATAGTCTGATTGCCTGGTTCGTTATGCAGAAACCTCCTTTACGGACCAAGATGTTGGGTCAAGCGTGATCGTGCATTCCACCGAACACCCTGTAGCATCTACGTGGGGGCTGAAGCCGACGACTAGCAAACTTTCAGAACAATAAAATACGGCCGTACAGGAGGGAAGTAATTTCAGACAAAAGCATACACATATTACAGGCCCTAGTTCACAACAACAAGTCTTGATAACTATATTACATTTACTCAAAGATGATACCCTTTAAGCATTGGCCCTCCATTATCAGGGCACCCTCCAGGATGTCGTCAAAATACCACTCTGGCTTGCGGAGGTCCTTGCCTTCAGGTGGGCCTTCGGTCGCCATGACGGTGGCCTTATTCTTCGCCTAGTGCATCTTAACACGGGCAAATGCCATCCGTGCCCCCTCTATGCACGCCGAGCGCTTCACGGCTTCAACCCTGGGCAGCGCGTCGATGAGTCATTTCACCAGGCCAAAGTAGCTGCTAGGAATGGGTTCGGTTGGCCACAACCGGACTATGATGTCCTTCATGGCCAAGCCGGACATCCTGTGCAGCTCTGCAAGTTGCTTCATCTGGTTATTCAAAAGCACTGGGTGTTCCGGTGCCAGGAACTACAACTAGAAGAGCTTCTCCGTTGAGCTCCCCTCCTGGGCTCTGAAGAATTGCGCGACGTCGGTGGCACTCCTCGGAAGATCCGCAAAAGCGTCCGGAGAACTCCATAGGCGAGTAAGCAAAGCATATCTTTGACCCCCAAATATACTCTACAAGAGAAAGGGTTTACCAGCCGCTATCTGTTCGGCCTGCCGGATCTCCTCCCGAGTACCCCGGGCCTTGGTCCGTGCTTCTTTGGCCCCTTGAAGGGCCTTGGCGAGTTCGGCCGCTTGTGTCGTATTCTTCTCCTCCAAGGCCTCGCACTTGCCAGCAGCGTCGTTGAGCTCTTGCTCCACCTCGGCCACTCTCTCCTCATACTGGCGGCGGGCGACCTGTTCGGCCTTTAAATCCACATCCGCTTTATCAGCGGCCGCTTCGCTCACCTTCGCCTGCTCCTTGGCTTGCGCAAGGGCGCTCTTGAGGGTCTCGACCTCAGCCGCGCTACCTGCAATCACATTCATCGCAATGCGTGAGCTTACCCCCAAATTTACATATCACTTCAGGCATGCAAGAGCTCTTTAAACCCTACCTTGCGCCTCATCGAATCGCTTGTTAATGCGGTCGATTTCATCATCAGCTAGCCGCAGCTTCCGATTGAGTTCGGAAACTTCAGCGGCCTGGGCGGTTGCCGCCAACAGGGAAGCCTTTCATTCAATAAACAAGTATGTCACCTCTTGCGATCACTACTCGATCCTCTGTTTGGTCTTTTCAAAACCGAACAGAGTCTCAGGGGCTACTATCTATATACATGCATATTTCCTCCATATGAAAAGCGTCGAAGAGTATTACGTCGCATACCTCGAAGCCTGTTAACAGGCTTGTCGTGGAATTGTCACGGCAGATGTCCTCAAGCTAGGACTTAGTCGTGGAGCCATCACCTCTAGGAAGCTTGAAGGGGTTAAACGGGACAAGGAACACGAGGGTTTATACTGGTTCGGCCCCTTACGGTGAAGGTAAAAGCCTACGTCCAGTTGAGATGGTATTGATTAGGGTTTCGATGACCAGGGAGCTTAACTGCTATGCCTGGCTCTCGACGAGATCTTTTCTGTCCCTAAACCGCTGCCGGGTCGTCCCTTTATATAGGGAGGCAGACGCCCAGCAGCTCTCAGAGTCCCGGCCGGCTCATAAGAGTGTCCGGCTCGAACTCTCAACTATTCTTTCCTTATACTACAAGTTCTACCATAATGATGATTGTAACTACGGGCCTTAAGCCATATCCGGGTCTTAAGCCCATCTTTGGCCCACCGTCTTCTTGCTTGGCGCCGGGCTTCTGGCGATGACCATTATGAGTAACCCGGCCCCTCCTGGCGGGTGACTCTAAGGTCTATATCCTCAACATTAGGCCCCAGATTGATTTGAGCCGGCTCATGTCAATCTTCAATTCTTTCGACAGAAATTCTCCGGCTTACAATTGTATGAAGGCCATAACCCGGCGTGACGTCATCCTCTGGTCTCCGGGTAATCCGCCGTGACGTCATCTTCCATTAAGTCCATTTTTTACTCCACCAGATCCGCAACGGATCTTATCTTTACTGCCGTCCCGAAAATCGAGGCGCCTCTCGGGCGAGATAACCGCGCCGTGGCCTCCTCGTTTCTCGCGCCCACTTATGAGCTCGCCCTTATAAATAGTCCGGCCCGACGGGCCTTCAGCCACCCGTCTTCCTCCTCGCGCCACTGTTCTTCCGCTCGAGCTCTGTCGCCGTCGCCGCCGCGGGTCTTCTCGTCCTCACCGACTCCGGCCGCTGCATCAACCTGTTGTGTCCAGAGAACGGCAGCGACCTCCGCGACTCTCCAGCCCCTGTAAGTTCTTGCAGCCCCGTAGAACAGATCCGCCGCGGAGCTTCTTCCTGTTCTTCCCATGTTCTTCGTTATTCTTCGCGGCCCTCGGTAGATTTGATTCTTACTGCCTCTTCTTGATCTTTGGATAGTATAGAACCAATGCGGCGGCTGTTTAGTACTCATTTCAAATGCAAGTAGACCTCTTTTTACTGCATAAAGGCCTTGTTCGAGCCCAAGAACTTCCCCTGCGTCTGTTTTTAGGTCTAGGAACTTTTCTTTTGACCGACCATTTTGATCCAAATTATTTACCGCAATGTGTGAAACTTGTTTTCACCATACTTAGTAAAAAACTGCACTCGTTGAGTCATGGCGGTTTACATTTCTGGTTTAAAGAAATCACGCGCCGTAGAACCTTCCGGCTCAAAGGAAACCACGCGCCGTAAAAATTTTCCGGCTCACTTACAACAAGGTTGTAGACGATTTGAATTACTCTTAAGCACACCAGCGGCTTAGATAACCCGATGCACTTAGACATATATCATTAGTCCCCTCCATAAGCCGCCACTTTAACATTGAACTGTAAATTTCCTCCGGCTTATAATTAAACCGGACGTTTCCTTTTATCATAGGCTGCCGACTTTCACCATGCCTCCCAAAGCTCCTAAAGCATCCATCACTTGCAATTGGATGAGGTCCAATGTCACCGACGAGACTTTAGCGGATTTTGTCAAGTCAGGTTACCTGCCTAAGAAGGACGTCATGTCCTACCGCGCCCCTAACCCGTCAGAGGAGAGACCACAGCCAAAGGACGGGGAGGTAGTGATTTTTGCGGATCACATGAGCCGGGGCTTTGCACCGCCTGGCTCAAAGTTCTTCAGGGATGTACTGAATTTCTTTGACCTGCGGCCACAAGATATAGGACCCAACTCGGTGTCCAACATATGCAATTTCCAAGTGTTCTGCGAGGTTTATCTTGGAGAAGAGCCCAGCCTGCTACTCTTCAGAGAGCTCTTCTACCTGAACCGCCAGAACGAGTGCGCCAACGGGCCAAGTTTGGAACTTGGCGGAATCTCCATTCAGCGACGGAGAGACTGCCTTTTCCTTTACGCCGAGCCGCCGAGTCACCCAAAGGACTGGAACCAGACGTGGTTCTATTGCCAAGACACGTCGCCGGCTGACGAGAGCCCGCTGCCCGGCTTTCGCCCTTCACGTCTGGAGCCGACTCACCCTCTGTCTGACAAGTTAACTCAGGCGGAGCGCCAACCTCTGCTCCCCACCATCAACAAGATCAAGGCTCTCCTGGGCAATGGTCTCAACGGAATTGATCTGGTCCGGGTCTGGATCTCGTGGCGGGTGATCCCCCTGAGCCGCCGCCCCGGCTTAATGTGTGAGTACACAGGCCGGAAAGATGACCCCCTGCGACACAGCCGCAACGATCTTCCTGAAGACGTTGCTGAAGACATGACCAAGGCTCTCTTGAACGAGAGCTTGGCAGACTGCGGGAGGACCGGGTTAGCCCCCTTCTGCAAGACCAATCCAGCCCCAGCAGTAAGCCGCTGATCTGAACATCTTATCTTCTTCTGTAGATAACTTTCATCTGAATCTTTAAGAAATCATCATTGTATTTTTCAGGCTGATGACAAATTCTGGAAGGTCAAATATGACCATGAGGCGGCCAAGAAGGCCAGGAAGGCGAAGAAAGCCGCCAAGAGAGCCGCTCCCCGTAAGAAGGGAAGTAGGCCTACTGCTTCAGAGCTGATGCAACTAAGCGACAGCTCCGAGTCAGAGGTAACCCCTGAACCTGTAAGCTCTTGTTATGTTTATTGTTTATTTCTGTCCGCCTTATCAATACTGTTCATCAACAGGATGACACCGGAGCAAGTAACCCGGTGGTTGAAGAGGTAATGTCACTTTCCTCCGACTCGGAGCCCTTGCCAAGGCTGAAAGTCCGAAGGGTAACCCGGAAAGTAAGATTTTCACATCCTTTAGCTTATCAAGATCCTCAATTTCTTTTGAAGCGACAGACTCATGAGAGCCGGCGGCACACCCGGACCAACAAGGACGCTGACCTCTCTTCCGGCTTACCTGACGCGTCGAGGAAACGCCGGACCGAGGTGATCTCAAACTTGTACCCTTTTCATCCTTTGGCGGGTGTTATACGTCAACCACTCAACTCTTCTGACTCAAATTATCAGGAAACTTCCCCCTCTTCTGGCGACTCTATGCAGTCGAACCTGCCGGCTTTCAAGACCGTGCCCGGGTAATGATGATCATCTCATGTTGTACTTGTCTTTACTTACACTTTTGTGCCTAACCTTTTTGTCTTTTCAGTGCCCAGGCAAAACTCAGCAAAAGGGCGAAGAAGAACAAGCCGGTCGAAGAGCCGGACTTGCCTGAACCGGAGGTAGCCGCTCAAGAACCGCCAGCTGCCTCTGCTCCTGAAGCCACTGCTCCAACCGACAAGCCAATAGCAGAAGCTTCTGCTAACCCGGAGGACTCTAGCTCGGCTCAACCAGCAGATGACCCGGACGTGGTAATCACCCGGACGGAATTTGTTGAGCCGGGGAGACCTACTGCGCTGGCCAAGTGCTCCGCCAAGGGGGAGTTGCTACAGCCCCGCCGGGTTAATCTGGACCTCACCGACTATGCCAACCTGAACATCGGAGAGATCGTCTCCGGCTTCGTCAGCCAAGTGCACAAGAGCCGGGATGCAGAGATCGGCATGGTGAACCAGATTCAGCAGAAGTCTGAGGTACCACTCTTCTTTCTTCTTGCTTACTGTATAGTTATCTTGTTATTCTTACCATGCTCTAGCCCCCAAGTCTACGACTTATGATAGAATATGTTGTAGACTTAAGTTCCGGCTTACTCACTTGAACCGGCAATTTGTAGATAGAAACGTTCGATATGCATTAGCCCCCAAGTGCCAAGTGTCTTTGCTTGGAAAGTGCTTGGGACTTTGAAAATTGCATAATAACTGTTCATCCTATAACCCGGAAATTATGCAGGCTGCTTGCAAGAAGCTTGAAGCTGACATCTCCGATCTGAAGACCCGCCTAAAGACGCAAGAAACTGAGACCCGGAAGGCCAATGCCAAATTTGTGTCCAGTATTGCTGCGCAAGAAAAGCTGAAGACGGACTTTGACGCTGAACGGAGAGCCTGGGCCGAAGAGAAGGCTACTCTGGTGAACCGGGTCGAACAGGCGGAGAAGGCTCTGTCAGAGAAGACCGCCGAACTCTCCGGCTTAAAGCGCCAAGTGTCCCAGATGGTTGCCGCAATCTTCGGTAAGTCATTTCACCGGCTTTCATCAAGTTTATAATCTTTATATCTCATAACTCATCCTTGTCGGCGGCTTATCTTATTCTGTTAAACAGGTCCCAGAAGCGCCAACCTCAACCAAAGTGTGGTAACCAAGTTGAAAGCCGTGTACACCCTGGTGGAGCAACTCTACACCGGGTCACAGCGTGCTTTGGCTGTGGTGGCCCTATCCAATGAGGTGCCGACTCACCTGGCGGAAGTTCTTCGCCGGCTCGCCGTTCTTCCGCAACGTATCCAAGAGCTGCGACGGGCCTCTGCAAGAGCCGGAGCCATAGCTGCTCTAAGCCGGGCCAAGGCGTTCCTTCCAGAACTAGACCCGGCGGACATCGCTCTGGGCTACCCCAGTTTGAAGGAAGACGGCACCGCCTTCAACCAAAAGGACTTCGCAGCCTGCGTGAAGATCGTACGCCCGGTGGCCACTCTGATTGGCAATGATACAGATCTGACTAAGTACCAGCCGGGTTACGATGCAGAGAATCAGAGGATCCCCACTCCGCGCTATGAAGCCCTCAGCTTAATCCCGCCGACTCGGAAGCACACCTTTGCCCCGGAGATTGACCCGGCCGGGTTAATTGACGAGGAAGCTCAATTTGAAGCTCTGAGCGGCATTGACTGGAAGTCGTCAACTTTCCAGTTCTTGGGAACAGCCGGAGGAGAAGAGAGGGATGAGCCGGAGACTTCAACCCAGCAAGCATCGTAACTCTGCAGGCGGCTTATCAAACAATGCTTCACCCTTTTGGACTCGATGAGTCTTGTAATAGAGTAGGACCAACACTTTAACCTTGCCGTGCCATCGTGCACGCGTTGAATGCTGAATCCCATTTAAGTTGTCTCCTTTATACCTCTCCGGGTCATAGTTGATCATTCATTTTCCTTAATCTCAAATAGTTGCCTTTAACTATCCTGCATAGAAAAACAAATCACAAGTCTCTAGGCGGCTTACCGCACTGAGAACCGCAGTTTTAGACATATAACCCGGAAGATGAATGAAAAAAGACTGGTCCTCAATTATGTCTTTGATATACTCGTAATAACACACTTACCGGCCTGCAAGCACACTGCCGGCTTATATAACCCGGGTAATAAGGTTGGTACCTCAATTCCGGTTTACCAGTCTTAAGAACGCTGATTGTATTCGACTAGTACTGTAAATCAAAGTTTAAGCCGGCAAAGTGAGACCCGCCGTGCATACTTGAACTCATCAGAAGAACTTGCTATAAATCAGAAAAACTTAGAGGCTTCCGGTTCGAATACGACCAGAGACCCGTCCCAAAGGGGTTATGCCAAGATTCGAATACGATCATATAGCCCCCAGTGGGTGTGGCGATGCCAATCAAGAGGGTACCGACAGCTATGTTCTCTTTGGTTCGAATACGACCCATGTTTGAACAGGAAGCCCCCAAATGACTTTAATAATTGTTTAACGACGCTGATTCGAATACGATCCACGTCGGTTCCCAAAGGGGTTTAAACTATGATTCAAATATGATCAAAGAAAACTCCCTAATGAGCTCGGCACTTTGCCAATCAAATGGGTATCGACAGCTATGTTCTCTTTGGTTCGAATACGACCTATGTTTGAACAGGAAGCCCCCAAGTGACTATATTGTGTACGGCTAGATTCGAAATACGATCATAAGCCGGATCCTCCTTCAAGTTATCACATGATCTTGTAATGAAAGCAACACATTTATCTTTGGAGGAGAAAAAAGGACAGAGGTCCTGCTTTATTGCTTATCATAATATATACATGGCTTAGAGAAATATGTACATTATGAGAGCCGGTGGCTCAAGTGTAATAAGGCCGAAGCTGAGCTATGTTCCACGGCCGACGGGTCTCTTCCTCCGACTTACGTGAATCTTTGTGCTCCCGAACGTCAATGAGGTAATATGACCCGTTGTGCAAATTCTTGCTGACCACAAAGGGCCCTTCCCAAGGCGGGGATAGCTTGTGCGCATCTGTTTGATCTTGGATGAGCCGGAGCACCAGATCGCCTTCCTGGAAGACCCGGGATTTAACCCGGCGACTATGATAACGGCGCAGGTCCTGTTGGTAAATCGCTGAGCGAGCTGCTGCCACATCACGCTGCTCGTCCAACAAGTCAAGAGCATCTTGGCGCGCCTGTTCATTATCCACCTCAACATAAGCCGCCACTCGAGGCGAGTCATGACGGATGTCACTGGGGAGGACTGCTTCCGCTCCATAAACCATGAAGAAAGGCGTGAAACCTGTAGACCTGTTAGGAGTAGTGTTGATGCTCCACAACACGGAGGGTAACTCCTCCACCCAACAACCCGGCGTCCGTTGTAAAGGGACCAGAAGCCGGGGTTTGATGCCTTTCAGAATCTCCTGATTAGCCCTCTCAGCTTGACCATTGGATTGAGGGTGAGCCACTGATGAAACATCAAGTCTAATATGCTCTCGTTGACAAAACTCCTCCATGGCGCCTTTAGATAAATTGGTACCATTGTCAGTTATAATGCTGTGTGGAAAGCCAAAGCGAAAGATCACCCTTTTCATAAACTGAACGGCCGTGGCTGCATCACACTTGCTAACTGGCTCTGCTTCAACCCACTTGGTAAACTTGTCAACTGCCACCAAGAGGTGGGTCTTCTTATCCTTGGACCTTTTAAAAGGCCCAACCATATCAAGCCCCCAGACCGCAAAGGGCCAAGTAATTGGGATCATCCTCAGCTCCTGAGCCGGCACATGAGCCCGTCGCGAGAACCTTTGGCAACCATCACATTTACTGACCAAGTCCTCCGCATCAGCATGAGCCGTCAGCCAATAAAAACCATGACGAAAAGCCTTGGCCACAAGGGACTTTGAGCCGGCATGATGACCACAATCCCCTTCGTGAATCTCACGCAAGATCTCTTGACCTTCCCCAGGGGAGACACAACGCTGGAACGCTCCCGTAACACTGCGGCGATGCAGCTCACCATTGATAACAACCATTGACTTAGACCGCCGGGTTATTTGTCTGGCCAGAGTTTCATCCTCAGGCAACTCTCCCCGGGTCATGTAAGCCAGATAAGGCACTGTCCAGTCCGGGATGATGTGGAGAGCCGCCACCAATTGTGCCTCCGGGTCAGGGACAGCCAAGTCTTCCTCTGTAGGCAACTTAACAGAAGGGTTATGCAAGACATCCAAGAAAGTATTAGGCGGCACCGGCTTTCGCTGAGAGCCCAGCCGGCTTAAAGCATCAGCCGCCTCGTTCTTCCTGCGATCGATGTGCTCTACTTGGTAACCCTGAAAGTGCCCAGCAATGGCATCAACTTCGCGGCGATAAGCCGCCATGAGAGGGTCCTTGGAGTCCCACTTTCCTGATACTTGTTGAGCCACCAAGTCTGAGTCGCCGAAGCACCTTACCCGGCTCAAGCTCATCTCCTTAGCCATCCGAAGACCGTGAAGCAAGGCCTCGTACTCAGCTGCATTGTTGGTACAAGGAAACATCAATTGTAGCACATAATGGAACTTGTCACCCTTAGGGGAAGCCAATACGACTCCAGCCCCCGAGCCCTCCAACTGCCTGGACCCATCGAAGTGAATAGTCCAATATGTGTTATCCGGCTTTTGTTCGGGCACTTGTAGCTCTGTCCAATCATTGATGAAATCCACCAAAGCCTGAGACTTAACAGCAGTGCGTGGCACATACTTCAGACCATGAGGTCCGAGCTCTATAGCCCACTTAGCCACTCTCCCTGTGGCCTCCCTGTTCTGAATGATATCTCCAAGGGGGGCAGAACTGACCACAGTGATGGGGTGACCCTGGAAATAATGCTTAAGCTTCCGGCTTGCCATGAATACACCATAAACAAGTTTCTGCCAATGCGGATACCGCTGCTTGGACTCAATGAGTACTTCGCTGACATAATAAACCGGCCGCTGAACCGGATGCTCCTTACCCTCTTCCTTGCGCTCCACCACCACGGCCACACTGACGGCTCGTGTGTTAGCAGCCACATACAGCAATAAAGGCTCCTTGTCAACCGGAGCAGCAAGGACTGGGGGCTCGGCCAGCTGTCTCTTCAAATCCTCAAAAGCAGTATTAGCTGCATCATTCCAGACAAAGTCATCAGTTTTCTTCATCAACTGATATAATGGCATAGCCTTCTCCCCCAAGCGGCTTATAAAACGGCTTAAAGCAGCGATACGACCCGCCAGGCGCTGGACGTCGTTTATACACGCCGGCTTAGCCAGGGAGGTGATGGCCTTGATCTTCTCCGGGTTAGCTTCAATGCCTCTGTTAGAAACCAAGAAACCCAAGAGCTTGCCTGCAGGAACACCAAAAACACATTTGGCCGGGTTAAGCATCATCTTGTAGACCCGGAGATTATCAAAGGTTTCCCTCAGATCATCTATCAAGGTTTCCTCCTTCCTGGATTTAACCACAATATCATCCACATAAGCATGAACATTGCGCCCAATCTGGTTATGAAGACAGTTCTGCACGCAACGCTGATAAGTCGCCTGTGCACTCTTGAGTCCAAAGGGCATAGACACATAGCAGAAGGCTCCAAAGGGAGTGATGAACGCCGTCTTCTCCTGGTCCTTAACTGCCATTTTAATCTGATGATATCCAGAATAAGCATCCAAGAAACTTAAACGCTCGCAACCCGCCGTAGCATCAATGATTTGATCAATACGGGGAAGGGCAAAAGGATCAGCCGGACACGCTTTGTTCAAGTCCGTGTAGTCCACACACATCCGCCAGGTGCCGTTCTTCTTGAGTACGAGCACCGGGTTAGCTAACCACTCTGGGTGAAAGACTTCAACAATAAACCCGGCCGCCAAGAGCCGGGCCACCTCTTCACCAATAGCTTTCCGCCTCTCTTCATTAAACCGCCGAAGGAATTGCCTGACCGGCTTAAATTTCGGATCAACATTGAGAGTGTGCTCAGCGAGTTCTCTAGGTACACCTGGCATGTCGGACGGCTTCCATGCAAAAATGTCCCTATTCTCACGGATGAACTCGATGAGCGCGCTTTCCTATTTTGGATCCAAATTGGCACTGATGCTAAACTGCTGAGATGAATCTCCTGGAACGAAATCAACGAGTTTAGTCTCATCAGCCGACTTAAATTTCATTGCCGGCTCATGCTCCGTAGTCGGCTTTTTCAGAGAGGTCATATCTGTTGGGTCAACGTTGTCTTTGTAAAACTTCAACTCCTCTGTTGCGCAAACAGACTCTGCATAAGCCGCATCGCCTTCCTCACACTCCAAGGCCACCTTCCGGCTGCCGTGAACCGTAATGGTCCCATTATGACCCGGCATCTTGAGCTGTAAATATACGTAACACGGCCGTGCCATGAACTTGGCGTAAGCCGGCCGCCCAAATATGGCATGGTACGGACTTCTTATCTTGACCACCTCAAAGGTCAATTTTTCCACCCTGTAGTTGTGCTCATCTCCAAAGGCCACTTCCAACTCGATCTTGCCGACTGGGTAAGCCGACTTACCAGGTACCACACCATGGAAAATAGTGTTTGACTGGCTGAGGTTCTTATCAATCAACCCCATACGACGGAAAGTCTCATAATAGAGGATGTTGATGCTGCTGCCTCCATCCATGAGCACCTTAGTGAACTTATATCCTCCCACCTGAGGAGCCACCACCAAGGCCAAGTGACCCGGATTATCCACCCGGGGAGGGTGATCCTCCCTACTCCACTATAGGCTGCTCAGACCACCGTAAGTAGCGTGGAACCGCCGGCTCAACAGCATTCACAACCCTCTTATGAAGCTTCTGATCCTGCTTACACAGACTGGTGGTAAACACATGATACTGTCCACCGCTAAGCTGCTTTGGATTGGTCTGATAACCCCCCTGCTGCTGTTGATGACCTTGGCCGGACTGCTGATTAATGCCCCCTTGACCGTTCTGAGGATTAGAATTTGAGCCGCCGCCCGGGCCATGAAAGCCGCCGGCGCCTGAGCCACCGCCCGGGCCATTATTGCCGTTAAAGGCGTTGGAATTCTTAAAGGCCTTCATGATTGCACAATCCTTCCATAGATGAGTAGCTGGCTTCTCTCTAGAGCCATGCCTTGGACAAGGCTCATTCAACAGTTGCTCCAGCGTCGGGCCTGACCCGCCGCCTCGGGGAGGGGGCCTCCCCTTGAGTCTCTGGCTATTGCCCTGTGAGCTGGCATTGGCTACGAACTCTAGGCTGCCATCGACTTTGCGCTTGCGACCTCCTTGGTTCCCCGGGTTATGCTGATGACCCTTGCCATTGCCGTTCTTCTTTCCCTTCCCTGTCCTTTCATCATCTGAAGCGGGGTCCTTGGTACCATCAGAATCGGCGTACTTGACGAGAGCCGCCATCAGTGTACCCATATCATTGCAGTCGCGCTTAAGCCGCCCGAGTTTCATCTTCAGGGGCACGAAGCGACAATTCTGTTCCAACATTAAGACTGCAGAGCCGGCATCCATCTTATCAAATGAATGTATTATTTCCTTAACCCGGCGAACCCAATGTGTCGTAGACTCACTGTTGGGTGGTTGGTGCGACATATGCCAAGGGATGGCTTATCATTGTGGGAGCCAATAAAACGTCGCCGGTGCCTGGAAACGGGATGAGGCGAAGACATGTACGCCGGCGAATCTTACCCAGGTTCGGGGCTCTCCGAGGAGATAACACCCCTAGTCCTGCTCTGCGGGGTCTCCGCATGATCACTAGATCGATAAAAGGTGGCTACAATCGCTCCTTGAGCTGTTGAGATCAAGAGAGAGGAAGAACAAGGCTAGCTCTTGCTTCTCTCTATCTATGGTGTGTGGGCTATGCTTAGAGGGCGACTCTATGCTCAGAGGCCAACTATGCTTGGGTGCGAACCCTTTGCATGGGTGCTCCGGGGGGTTTATATAGGCCTACCCCCCGGGGGTACAATGGTAATCTGACTGGGAACTGGTCCCAACCGTCAGTGTCTACGCTCGCCGGCTTCTCCGCCGGCTGCTGGGTCCCGCCGACTGGTGGGTCCCGCCGGCTGCCGGCTACTTGGTCGACAGGCCGGCCCCACCACCCGGGGGTACAATGGTACTTTTTGCTTTTTGTCCTTCTGCTTTTTCCTTTGCCGCCCTCCCTTGGTTGCCGCCTCCCCAGTCAAACAGTTGCTCTGCAATCTGTAGCCGGGGGGTCCTGGCCAATTGGGGAGGGGGAAGTACTTTAGCTCTGCTGGACTAAACTTAAGTTTTTTAGGAAGCCGGCCAGCCGGCTGTTTTGACAGCCGACAGGCATGTTTGGAGGCCGTCTCTCTGCTATATAGGTTAGTTGTTCCTTAGCCGTTTTTCGTGCAGGCGTCCTTTCTGTCTTTCCTCTTGTTAGTCGGACAGTCAGTTCTTTGAGCTGTGACTTGCAACAAGAGGGGACTCGGGAGCCGGCGCACTACTTCGCTGACTTTAGGAAGAACTTTCGGTATAGCTCAAGGCGGCCAGTCCCCGGGTCGACTAGTCGAACCCGGTGCCGGACAAGAATTCGAAATGTAATAATACATTCATGGATATGACACTAGTCATTCATAGATAAATAAAGGCAGTCCCCGAGTACTGTTCGGGGGGGCTGTTGGTTTGCTCTTAATACAAAAGGGGAGCGTGATACATACTGCTTTTCAGCTGTAAAATCGTCTTAGGAGGTTTGCGTTCCATGGTCGCTCCGACTCCTTGCCGGAGTCGTCTCTCTTGCGTGCTCTTGGTTTTTGCGCGTCGATCAAGTAGTAGGAGTCGTTGCTGAGTGCCTTGCTGACGACGAAGGGGCCTTCCCAAGGGGGCGAGAGCTTGTGCTGGCCGGCTGTTCACTGGATCAGCCGGAGCACAAGGTCGCCCTCTTGGAAGGATCTTGGCTTGACCTTGCGGTTGTAGTAGCGGCGCAGCCCTTGCTGGTAGATGGCGGACCGGCTGAGTGCCAACAGCCGGCCTTCTTCCAGTAGGTCCACGCCGTCTTCTCTTGCTTCTTTGGCTTCCTCCTCCGTGTACATGGTGATCCGAGGCGAGTCGAACTCGATGTCTGTTGGGATGACAACCTCGGCACCGTACACAAGGAAGAATGGAGTGAAGCCGGTTGAATTGTTGGGTGTAGTGTGCAGACTCCAGAGGACAGCCGGCAGCTCTTCGAGCCAGCAGCCGGCCGATCGCTCCAGTGGTACAACCAGTCGGGGCTTGATGCCGGAGAGGATGAGTCCATTTGCTCGCTCGACCTGGCCGTTTGACTGCGGATGGGCAACGGACGCTAAGTCCAGTCGGATGCCCTGCGTCACGCAGAAACGTGCCAGTGCGCCTTTGGCGAAGTTCGTGCCGTTGTCGGTGATGATGCTATGCGGCACGCCGTACCGAGTAGTGATGTCGGTGATGAATGTTACGGCAGTCGGCCCGTTCAGCTTCTTAATCGGCTTGGCTTCGATCCACTTTGTGAACTTGTCCACAGCAACGAGTAGATGTGTCAAGCCGCCGCGGGCTGTCTTGAAAGGGCCTACCATGTCCAGTCCCCAGACGGCGAAAGGCCAGGTGAGGGGAATGGTCTTGAGTGCAGAAGCCGGCAGGTGTTGCTTGGAACTAAAAACCTGGCATCCTCTGCAGCTCTTGACTATTTCTTTAGCATCCTCCAAGGCAGTCGGCCAGAAGAAACCATGGCGGACAGCCTTGGCCACAAGGGATCTTGAGGCTGCGTGGTGGCCGCATTCACCTTGGTGGATGTCTTTGAGGATTGCCACTCCTTTTTCTGGCTCGACGCAACGCTGGAAGACTCCAGTGACGCTGCGCTTCACAAGCTCTCTGTTGATTATTGTGTATGCTGCGGCTCGTCGTTGCACTAGTCTTGCTGAGATCTCATCAGCCGGCAGCTCTCTGCTGACTAGGAACTTGAGGATGGGCTGGGCCCATGAGGGAGCTGTGACTTCTTCTTCTGTTAATGTGGCCACCATGACTCGGGTGGGTGGGTTGGGTGTTGGATTGGAGTCGGCCACCGCTTCTTCTTGGGAGCGGGCCGCTCTTCGGGCTGCTCGTCTTCAACTGTGGCCACCTGCCGACTGGAGGAAGTCGGCATGGGGCCCTTGCGCTTGTGGTTGTTCTGGTAGGGGCGCCGGTTAGGGTCGCCAGCCGGCGTCTTGGGAGCCGGAGCAACTACTTTCCCCGAGGCGTCCACTCGGAGCTCGGTCTTCATGGAGGAGTCGGCAGTGGCGTACTTGTCGGCAGTGATCAGCAACTCGTCGAGGGTAGCCGGCTCGTCGCAGAGGAGTCGGTGCTTGAGGAGGGTGCCCTCTCGGCACCCGGCGGTGAAGTACTCGATGGCCTGGACCTCGTGCACTCCCTCGCAGGAGTTGCGGAGCTCGGCCCATCGCGTGAGGTAGTCACGGGTCGACTCGTTGGGCCCCTGGACGCAGAGGGAGAGCTGGCGAGGCTTGGGAGGCCGCTTGTAGGTGCTGGTGAAGTTGCGGACGAAGACTTCGGTGAAGTCCAGCTAACTGTTGATGCTGTAGGGCTTGAGGCTGTTGAGCCATGTGCGCGCCGTGCCCTGCAGCATCAGGGGGACGTACTTCACGGCGACGCGCCGATTGCCGTTGGCGATGCTGACGGTCGTGGAGTAGTCGATGAGCCAATCTTCCGGCTTCACCGAGCCGTTGTACTTGGGCGTGTCTCTGGGAAGGGAGAACCCTTTAGGGAAGGGCTCGTCGCGGATGCGGGGGCCAAAGCATGGCGGGCCGACATCGTCTTCTTCTTCTAACGCCAAGGACCGAGCAAGGCGGTCGATCCTGTGGCGGGCGTCGTTCTCGCCGACTCCATCTCGGCGGCCGAGTCGGTCGCCAAGAGTCGGATGTGTGACAGGCAGCGGAGTGAGGCGTCTTTCTCTTCGAGGCGGGGGAGGGGGCAGGTTCCCTTGGTGCTCTACAGCTCGAGGCCGTCCGTCCGCGTCGCGCTCGATGGTGATGCGAGTCCGGCTGCGGCTGGCAGCCGGCTCCTTGTCTTTCTTCTGGCGCGCGCCGCTCGCAGTCGGCGAGCGGGACGTCGCGGCGTGCTCCCTGTGCGGGGGATGACTATCAGTACGGGCGCCGGCTTTGTGCCGTTCTGCAGCCGGGTCGATCAGCTGCTGGATCCGTCTTGTCATGTAGGGCAGCTCATCTGCTCCCAGCCCATTGAGCTCCTCTGCGGCCGCCTGAGCGGCTCGCAGATTCTCGAGTGGGGTGGCGTAGACGGGGCGATCTGCGCCCAACATGCTGGCAACGGCTGCGCCGCGCTTCTGGACGAAGCCGGCTTGGCTCGGGCCGCTAGGCGGCGGCGTGCCGAAGGCGGCGCGGTCGACTTCGCGCTGGTGGGCCTCGGTGAGGCGTCTCATCGAGGCTATCTTCTTGCCCTCCGCGATTAGGGCAAGGCGGCGTGCCTCCAGGGTCTCGGCGTCGGCGTTGGCCGGGATAGGGACGGAGAGTTCGTGCATCGCCGCTTGCTGAGCGTCGCGGGCATTCTCGCCCGAGTTGGAGACGTGGCTGATGACCAGCACTTCGGTGAGAGTGCTGCTGCCGCTGTCAGCTCGAGGGAGGGGGTCGTCGAAGACCACCACGTCGGAGGGGTAGGCGTCGAGCGACGCGGTGTCGGAGTCGATGAGCATCGGGTCGGTGGAGCCGACAGACTCCATGTCCGCAGCAGGCTCGCTGGAGACGTGGAGTTGGTCGAGGAGGCTGACGAGGCGGCTCTCGGGGTAGTCGGTGCCTGCGTTGACGCAGGCTCGTCAGAGATGCGAGTCTCGCCGAGCAGATCGGCGAGGCGGCTCGCTGCGCAGGCGTCGTCGACGCCTTGCAGCGCGTCGAGGCAAACACCATCGGGCGCAGCAGGCTGGCTGCGCTCGCGGGGGAGGAAGAGGGTTCCCGTCCAGAACAGGTCTCCGGACGACGGTGCACCTGGCCCCACGGTGGGCGCCAAATGTTGGGTGGTTGGTGCGACATATGCCAAGGGATGGCTTATCATTGTGGGAGCCAATAAAACGTCGCCGATGCCTGGAAACGGGATGAGGCGAAGACATGTACGCCGGAGAATCTTACCCATGTTCGGGGCTCTCCGAGGAGATAACACCCCTAGTCCTGCTCTGCGGGGTCTCCGCATGATCACTAGATCGATAAAAGGTGGCTACAATCGCTCCTTGAGCTATTGAGATCAAGAGAGAGGAAGAACAAGGCTAGCTCTTGCTTCTCTCTATCTATGGTGTGTGGGCTATGCTTAGAGGGCGACTCTATGCTCAGAGGCCAACTATGCTTGGGTGCGAACCCTTTGCATGGGTGCTCCGGGGGGTTTATATAGGCCTACCCCCTGGGGGTACAATGGTAATCCGACTGGGAACTAGTCCCAACCGTCAGTGTCTACGCTCGCCGGCTTCTCCGCCGGCTGCTGGGTCCCGCCGACTGGTGGGTCCCGCCGGCTGCCGGCTACTTGGTCGACAGGCCGGCCCCACCTGTGATGACGAGGCCTTTGTCGAGGCAAGCGTGGCTACAGTGGGCCTCCTCGAGGGCTATCACTGTAGCCTTACCTCGTCTTGTCTCCTTAATGGGGCTCCTGCCTCGAGGAAGGGAGTAGCCGGCTTCTGGAGGCCGGCTACGCTCTTGGCCGACTGGGAAAGGCCGGGCCGCCTTCACGCCTCTCTCTGGCCGAAGGGGCTCGCCGCCCGCGGGCCGTACGGGAGTCGGTCGTGGGTGACGTCGAGGTCGACATGGCTACAGTGCCGAGCCGCACGGGAGACGTCCGTCCCGTACGGCCTCCTGTAGCCACGCCCGCCTCGGGCTTCGGGGATAGTGGACCGCACTGTGGCCACACCCCGTCACGTCGCCGTTATGTGGGAGTGGTTTGGAGTAGTTGCGGTCTTGGCCGGCTCCTAGGAGTCGGCGTCCTTCTTGGCCGGCTTCTTGGAGTCGGCCACCCCGTAGTCGTCCTGGGGAGGAGTTGGTGAGGCTGGGTCGCCTTCCGGGAGTCGGCTTTAGTTGTAGCCGGCCGGGGAAGGCGGCCCAATGCTCGGAGTGCTTGGAGGCCCGAAGGCCTGATAATTTTTTCAGAAGAGCCAGGGGCAGTCGGTTAGGCTACCCGTGGCCATTTACTCCGACACTCACCCTCCTGCTGCTTACAGTTAGTCAAATCCACAATTGACATAGACTGCCTACAGGTATCCTTGAAGTTTTGGATGAACCGGGCTTTCAGCTCAGCCCAAGACCCGATGGAATTCGGTGGTAGCCCCTTCAACCAAGTGCGGGCAGTCCCATCTAACATCATGGTGAAGTACTTGGCCATTGCTGCTTCACTGACTTCCAGCAGTTCCATGGCCATCTCGTAACTCTCGATCCAGGCTGCGGGTTGTAAGTTAGCTGTGTAATTAGGCACCTTCCTAGGGCCTTTGAAGTCCTTGGGTAGACGCTCATTGCGGAGAGCCGGCACCAAGCATGGGACTCCCACAGTCCTGGTAGGGATACCCACGTCGACGGAAGCCGTCGGATAAGCCGGGGGAGTCTGGTAAGCCGTCAACTGAGGCACCTGCTCCGCCTCTTGCCGTGCTCTGTCTTGGTCTGCTGCGTGAAAGGCTCCATTATGAGCTGGGCCATGGCCAGGGGGCGGGTCATGGCGTCGGACATTACTTGAGCCGGTCGCTGAGAGCATGTGTCTGCTGTAACTCGGGCTCCGGCCTGGACGAGGGGTTGAGTGGATCCTGTCCCGGCTGTAAGAGTACGCCTCTTGCTGCGCCAGTGCTGTCTGAAGGAGTTCCCTGACCCGGCGGGTTTCAATAGCCGTTGGAGAGTCGCCGTCAATTGGGAGGGCCGCCAGCCGCGCTGCTGCGGCTACCATGTTCTCCAACGGGTTAGCATAATGACCCGGTGGTATTGGCACATACTGAGGCGGGGCAGGGTTCACCCGGGGAGGCCCCATCACTTGTGGCTAAACAGGGGTCCCAGACCCGGGCACTATGATCCCTGGCGGGTTACTAGACCCTGCACCTGGCGTGTTGAAGAGGTTTCGAGGATCGTAAACCGGAGGGAGTCGAGATTGGGCTTTTTGATGCCTCCTTCTCATGACCTCATTGGACGCATTCTGATCCATCGTGAGCCGGAAGGACTGCGCCTGAATCAACTGAGTCTGGGCGTCGAGAGCCGCCGTCTCTGCAGCCATCCTGATCCCTTCCGCTGCCAGATCCTCCTTAGCTTTCACTAGATCCAACTTTAACTGCGCCACCTCCGCATCATGCTGAGCTTGATCCGCCGGGTCAACCGCGGCGGTCAACAGGGCCGTCATCTTGTCCGTGAGATCCATCAGCACCTGAGCCGGCGAGGGCACCGGGTTTCCCGCTCCAGCAGCAGGGTTCTGAACAGGCTGCGCACCGGCCATGAAGATTCCAACCCGGCTTGGCGGCTCAAACGGGTCCGGAATACTGTCACCATCGGAACAACCCATGAGCCTGCCATCTTGAAGTTGATACAACGAGTTTGACTCATTGGTGGACGACTCGCCGTCAGAGCCGGCGGCCGTCTCATCACCAGATCCAGATCTATCAGAGAGCCCTCCATGGATACATCCCACAAAAGCATGCCTTAAGGCAGGCAGGGCCCGGGCGGGTCGTGCACGCTGAGCCGTCTCGATGAGATCGGCGCAGAGATCCGGCTCAGGGCCCGACTCACCAATCTTGCCAATGAAAACATGAATTCCGCCAAAGGGGACCCGGTACCCGTACTCAATTGAGCCGGCGTCGGGGCCCCAGTTTGCATCGTTGATGTAGAGCTTGCCGCGACGACTTTTGGTCATCCGGCCCACAGCGTATCCCTTGAGCCCTTCGAAGCTGCCCTTCAAGAACTCAAATCCACCGTGCGCTGGCCCCACGGTGGGCGCCAACTGTCGTGGAATTGTCACGGCAGATGTCCTCAAGCTAGGACTTAGTCGTGGAGCCATCACCGCTAGGAAGCTTGAAGGGGTTAAACGGGACAAGGAACACGAGGGTTTATACTGGTTCGGCCCCTTATGGTGAAGGTAAAAGCCTACGTCTAGTTGAGATGGTATTGATTAGGGTTTCGATGACCAGGGAGCTTAACTGCTATGCCTGGCTCTCGACGAGATCTTTTCTGTCCCTAAACCGCTGCCGGGTCGTCCCTTTATATAGGGAGGCGGACGCCCAGCAGCTCTCAGAGTCCCGGCCGGCTCATAAGAGTGTCCGGCTCGAACTCTCAACTATTCTTTCCTTACACTACAAGTTCTACCATAATGATGATTGTAACTACGGGCCTTAAGCCATATCCGGGTCTTAAGCCCATCTTTGGCCCACCGTCTTCTTGCTTGGTGCCGGGCTTCTGGCGATGACCATTATGAATAACCTGGCCCCTCCTGGCGGGTGACTCTAAGGTCTATATCCTCAACAAGGCTGGTGAAGGCTTCGTTCAGCCCGCTCTTCGCGGACTAAACCTTCTCAATTACCGCACCCATCAGGGTGCGGTGCTCATCCACGATGGCGGCACGTCGTAGTGCTTCCATCAGAGTATCTGGCGCCTCCGGATTAGTGGAGGTCGCCATTGGAGTTGACACTCCCCCCACCTTCGAAGGGAGTTGCTCGCTTGATTCCGGAGCCACATGGGTCTCCGGAATGGTGTTTGGCTGGGGGCCAGACTGGTCAGGGCCCCTGTCGTCAGTCTCCATGGGGGTTGCACCATCCATGTTCTCGGCAGCTGAGGCATTACCCTCTGGCGCCATCTTGGCGGCCTCCCGCACCTCTCCGTGGCCCAGAGAGGCCCTTTGGGACAACACCTCGGTGTCATCCACGATGGTTGGCGGAGAGGCTGGCGGAGGCGTTTCACTCTCCGCCATCTCCAGTGCCAAAGATTTCCCCTCAGATGATGATGGTAAGGGGAGGTCGCTGGCCGGACTGAAACACACAATATACTATGTTATATTACAATCATAAAAGACCGGATATATGTAAAGTATCCTTTGGCACTTACGATGTGGCCAGGGGCTTTTCCTTGTGGCGCCTCTTGGGGGTGTGTTTGGCATACGTGTCCGAACCATCCGAGAGGGTTATCTTCCCCCTCTTGGACGCCTCCGCCTCCGGGTCTACGGAGGCGGCCCTTTTCTTCTTCCTCCCATTAAGGGGATAATCGCTTTCTGCCTCCTCCATCTCCTCCTCGTCTTCATCTCCCTCGTGGGAGGAGAGAGCTTCGGTATCTCCGGACACTGCATCCGATGTACCTTTACGGCGGAGGCCGCACGTGGCCTCCTTGCTCTTCTTCTTGGCCTTCTTTTCCGGTGCCTGGTATGGCGTCGGGACCAGCATCCTCGTTAGCATAGGAGTGGCTGGGTCTTTAGTTAGCGGAGCCGGACACTTGATCCGCTCCACCTTTGTTGTCCAGCCCTGAATGAGGTATGAAAAACTCAGTGTACCCTTTGATTTGTGAACCGAAGATATGTTCGGAAAAAAATACTTACCGGAGTGGACAGATTCGCGCTGTCGAGGCCGATGTCGTCGGTCTTCTTCGGCCACATCTTCTGGGCCTTGAAGAGCAGCTTCCAGATCTCTTCGTGTGTCGTGCCGAAGTATCGCTGCAGGGTCCGTGGCCCTTCCAAATTGAACTCCCACATATGGAGAGGCCAACGCTGGCAGGGGAGGGTCCGGCGGAAAAGCACCACCTGAATCACGTTAGTGAGACTAGTGTTCTTGCCTATCATATTTTTGATGCGCTTTTGCAGCATCATCACTTCCTCGGTCGACCCCCAGTCCAGACCCTTGTTGGTCCGCGACGCGAGCTGCATAGGGGGCCCGGATCTGAACTTAGGAGTGGCAGCCCATCTGGTGTCGCGGAGTTCGGTGATGTAGAACCACTCCTGCTGCCATACCTTGATGGTCTCCACGAAGGCTCCTTTGGGCCAGGTGGTGTTGGGGAGCTTGCTCACCATTGCGCCGCCACAGTTCGCGTGATGCCCGTCGACCACCTTCGGCTTCACGTTGAAGACCTTGAGCCATAGACCGAAGTGTGGGGGGACGTGGAGAAGCGCCTCACACACGATGATAAATGCCGAGATGTGGAGGAAAGAATTTGGGGCTAGATCATGGAAATCTAGCCCATAATAAAACATGAGGCCACGGACAAAGGGGTGGAGGGGAAACCCTAGTCCGTGGAGGAAGTGGGGGATAAACACCACTCTTTTGCCGGGCTCCGGAGTGGGGATGACCTGCTTTTGGCAGGAAGCCTGTGCGCGACATCCGTAGTCATGTACCCCGCCTCCTGAAGCTCCTTGATGTCCTTCTCCGTGACGGAGGAGGCCACCCACTTGCTCTGTGAGCCGGATCTGGACATGGCTGGAGTGTTTGGTGGTGGTGGAAAAGATCGAAGCTTGGGCGCTGGAGCTCGAGGATGGGAAAGTGGAGGAAGGAAGAAGGCGTGGGGTAAAAGGAAGGGATCTTTATCCACTTATATAGGCAGTGAATATCAAGCGCCCCCTCAAGCCTTAAAACTCGCCTGTTCCCAAGGGGTCATGCGAACGGCACGGTTGGATTCACTAGTACAGGGAGCTCCTAAAGAAACGATATAAAACCCCTTTCCGCGAAGGCATCTGGAACCGTCGCCAAGTGAGTGTGGGCGCCAAGTGAGTGTGGGCGATAGGGGGGTCCTTCCCACACGACCCAGAAACCGTCGGGGATATGCCCTCCTGGCACACACGTTCGGCAAAATGAGGTCGTGTGCGACCGGCGAGCGCTCAAATACGGAAACACGTATAGTAGAGCTAAAAAATACAATTATACGGCGAAATTGTTTCCGGTCACAAGTACATCCCACACAGTCAGTCCCCGCTAAACATTTTCGTTCGTATGTACATCCCACACAGTCGCTCGAAGGAAAACGTTTTCGATCACAGGTACATCACACACAATTTTTCCCGTTAAATCGCTTGTTTTATTGAATATATCACACACGGTGTCTGGAAGAAACCATGTGGCAAAGGCTGTCCATCACACACAGTTTTCATGTGGTAAACGTTTGCGCAAGGTGGCCTAACTGATGTCTACTACGCAACCTTCTTCTTGTAGACGTTGTTGGGCCTCCATGTGCGGAGGTTTGTAGGACAGTAGCAAATTTCCCTCAAGTGGATGACCTAAGGTTTATCAATCCGTGGGAGGCGTAGGATGAATATGGTCTCTCTCAAAAAACCCTACAACCAAATAACAAAGAGTCTCTTGTGTCCCCAACACACCCAATACAATGGTAAATTGTATAGGTGCACTAGTTCGGCGAAGAGATGGTGATACAAGTGCAATATGGATGTTAGATATAGGTTTTTGTAATCTGAAAATATAAAAACAGGAAGGTAACTAATGATAAAAGTGAGGACAAACGGTATTGCAATGCTAGGAAACAAGGCCTAGGGTTCATACTTTCACTAGTGCAAGTTGTCTCAACAATAATAACATAACTGGATCATATAACTATCCCTCAACATGCAACAAAGAGTCACTCCAAAGTCACTAATAGCAGAGAACAAACGAAGAGATTATTGTAGGGTACGAAACCACCTCAAAGTTATCCTTTCTGATCGATCTATTCAAGAGTCCGTAGTAAAATAACACGAAGCTGTTCTTTCCGTTCGATCTATCATAGAGTTCGTACTAGAATAACACCTTCAGACACAAATCAACCAAAACCCTAATGTCACCTAGATACTCCAATGTCACCTCAAGTATCCGTGGGTATGATTATACGATATGCATCACACAATCTCAGATTCATCTATTCAACCAACACAAAGTACTTCAAAGAGTGCCCCAAAGTTTCTACCGGAGAGTCAAGACGAAAACGTGTGCCAAACCCTATGCATAGGTTCATGGGCGGAACCCGCAAGTTGATCACCAAAACATACATCAAGTGGATCACGTGATATCCCATTGTCACCACAGATAAGCATGGCAAGACATGCATCAAGTGTTCTCAAATCCTTAAAGACTCAATCCGATAAGATAACTTCAAAGGGAAAACTCAATCCGTTACAAGAGAGTAGAGGGGGGAGAAACATCATAAGATCCAACTATAATGGCAAAGCTCGCAATACATCAAGATCGTATAACCTCAAGAACACGAGAGAGAGAGAGAGAGAGAGAGATCAAACACATAGCTACTGGTACATACCCTCAGCCCCGAGGGTGAACTACTCCCTCCTTGTCATGGAGAGCGCCGGGATGATGAAGATGGCCACCGGTGAGGGAGCCCCCCTCCGACAGGGTGCCGAAACAGGGCCCCGATTGGTTTTTGGTGGCTACAGAGGCTTGCGGCGACGGAACTCCCGATCTATTCTGTTCCTCGATGATTTTAGGGTATATGGATATATATAAGCAAAAGAAGTCGGTCAGGGGAGCCACGAGGGGCCCACGAGGGTGGGGGGCGCACCCAGGGGGGCAGCCGCGCCTCCCTGCCTCGTGGCCACCTCGAAGCTTCCTTGACTTCAACTCCAAGTCTCATGGATCACGTTCGTTCCAACAATCACGCTCCCGAAGGTTTCACTCCGTTTGGACTCTGTTTGATATTCCTTTTCTGCGAAACACTGAAACAAGGGAAAAAAACAGAAACTGGCACTAGGCTCTGGGTCAATAGGTTAGTCCCAAAAATAATATAAAAGTGTTTAGTAAAGCCAATAAACATTCAAAACAGATAATATAATAGCATGAATACCTCATAAATTATAGATACGTTGGAGACGTATCAGCATGCCCAAGCTTAATTCCTGCTCATCCTCGAGTAGGTAAATGATAAAAGAAATAATTTATGAAGTGTGAATGCTAGCAGGTGCACAAGTTTGATCAATGATAATTTCAATCACCTTTTCTAGCATCATTATATATCATAACAGTAGCTCATCTCATAAAGCTTCTCGTGATCAAGTAACAAGCTATTCACATGTTAAAGTATAGATCATAAACTTTCTTGAAAACTAACAAACCGTGTTATCAGTCATCAAACAATTACAATTCATCTTATTTTCAGGAAGAGTCTATGTCAGAGCTTTTGATTCAGCAAACTTCACATACTCAACTATCATTTAGTCTTTCACAATTGCTAACACTCACGCGATATTTATGGGTTCAAAGTTTTAATCAGACACAGAGAAAGATAGGGGCTTATAGATTCGCCTCCCAACATTTTACCTCAAGGGTAATGTCAACAATAATAGTTCATGATGCCTTACATCCAATTGGATATATATATATCAGAATCTGTCCAACACAATGTGCTTGCCAAAGGATAAAATGTAAAAAGGAAAGTTGAAGATCACCATGACTCTTGCATAAGGTAAAAGACAAGAATAAAAGATAGGCCCTTCGCAGAGGGAAGCAGAGGTTGCCATGCGCTTTTAAAGTTGGATGCACAAAATCTTAATGCGAGGAAACATCACTTTATATTGCCACTTGTGATAGGGACATTTATTATGCAGTCCGTCGCTTTTATTGCTTCCATATCACAAGATCGTATAAAGCTTATTTTCTCCACACTAAAAGATCATACATATTTAGAGAGCAATTTTTATTGCATGCACCGATGACAACTTACTTGAAGGATCTTACTCAATCCATAGGTAGGTATGGTGGACTCTCATGGCAATACTGGTTTAAGGGATGTTTGGTAGCACAAGTAGTATCTCTACTTGGTGCGAAGAATTTGGCTAGCATGAGGGGGAAAGGCAAGCTCAACGCGTTGGGCGATCCATGACAATATACTTTATTTCGGATGTAAGAAAACATAACCCATTACGTTGTCTTCCTTGTCCAACATCAACCTTTTAGCATGTCATATTTTAATGAGTGCTCACAATTACAAAAGATATCCAAGATAGTATATTTATATGTGAAATCTCTCTTCCTTCAATATTCTTTCATGAATTGTTCAAGTGACCAATACAAAGTTTGCTAACCTTCAATAAATTTACCACCTCTACTTCTTATATGTGAAGTCATTACTCCCCATGGAAAAGGCATATGAACATGTATAATTTCAGATTTATGACATTCAAATCATTCAACCATTTACTCATAGGATATACGTGAAGCACACGAGTAAATGACAAACTACTCCGAAAAGATATGAGTGAAGATCAATGAGTAGTTAAATAATTATGTAGCTTTGTGAAGACTCTCTCTCATTTAAGAATTTCAGATCTTGGGATATTATTCAAACAGCAAGCAAAACAAAATAATACGACATTTCAAGGATAGCACTCATCATGTGAAGAAGTAAAAACTTAGGCTCAACCGATACTAACCGATAATTGTTGAAGAAGAAAGGTGGGATGCCTACCGGGGCATCCCCAAGCTTAGATGCTTGAGACTTCTTGAAATATTATCTTGGGGTGCCTTTGGCATCCCCAAGGTTGAACTTTTTCGTCTCCTTAAGTCCTGTCATATCACGGTTTCCTAAATCTCGAAAGCTTCATCCACACCAAACTCAACAAGAACTCGTGAGATAAGTTAGTATAAACCAATGCAAAAACCTTATCATTTTCTACTGTAACATATCACTAAAATTATTATTCAACATTGCATACTAAATTCCTCTGCATATTTAATACTCCTATCCTCAAATAAAATCATTAAACAAGCAAACATATGCAAACATAACCGCAATCTGCCAAAATAGTACAGTTTGTAAAGAATGCAAGATTCATCATACTTCCCTAACTGCAAACATTATGAAATTCTACCACACTGTAGAAAATTTATTAGATCTCAAAATGCAAAAAGTTTCAACATTTTATCATATTCTGACTTTTCTAGGGAATTTTTGCAACAACGGTAAACTTTCTGTTTTGAAACAGCAACATGTATACTTGCAAAATAAGCATGGTAAAGGCTGTCCTTGACATTTTTATTGAAAATAGAGATGCAAAAAATTATTCTAAATAACAGAAAGCAAATACTAAAAAAATAAAATGATGCTCCAAGCAAAACACATATCATGTGGTGAATAAAAGTTACCGATGAACGAAGACGAAAGAGGGGATGCCATCTGGGGCATCCCAAAGCTTAAGCTCTTGGTTGTCCTTGAATATTACCTTGGGGTGCCTTGGTCATCCCCAAGCTTAGGCTCTTGCCACTCCTTATTCCATAGTCCATCGAATCTTTACCCAAAACTTGAAAACTTCACAACACAAAACTCAACAGAAAACCCTTAAGCTCCTTTAGCGAAAGAAAACAAAACACCACTTCAAGGTACTGTAATGAACTCATTGTTTATTTGTATTGGTGTTAAATCTACTGTATTCCAACTTCTCTATGGTTTATAAACTATTTTACTAGCTATAGAGTCATCAAAATAAGCAAACAACACACGGAAAACAGAATCTGTCAAAAACAGAACAGTCTATAGTAATCTGTAACTAATGCAAACTTCTGGAACATAGAAACATCTACCAAAATAGGAAGACCTAGATAATTTGTTTATTGATCTACTTCAATTGGAATCAGTATTTTATCACGTTCTGGTGATTTTTAACAATTGTTTTTGTGAACAGAAAGTTTCTGGAATTTTCAGCAAGATCAAATAACTATCATGCAAGAAGATCCTATAGGTTTAACTTGGCACAAACACTAATTAAAACATAAAACCACATCTAACCGGAGGCTAGATAGATTATTTATTCCTAAACAGAACCAAAAAGCAAGAAACTAAAATAAAATTGGGTTGCCTCCCAACAAGCGCTAACGTTTAACGCCCCTAGCTAGGCATGATGATTTCAATGATGCTCACATAAAAGATAGGAATTGAAACATAAAGAGAGCATCATGAAGAATATGACTAGCACATTTAAGTCTAACCCACTTCCTATGCATAGGGATTTTGTGAGCAAACAATTTATGGGAACAATAATCAACTAGCATAGGAAGGCAAACCAAGCATAACTTCAAAACTTTAAGCACATAGGGAGGAAACTTGATATTATTGCAATTCCTACAAGCATATATTCCTCCCTCATAATAATTTTCAGTAGCATCATGAATGAATTCAACAATATAACCAGCACCTAAAGCATTCTTTTCATTATCTACAAGCATAGAAATTTTATTACTCTCCACATAAGCAAAATTCTTCTCATTCGGAATAGTGGGAGCAAACTCAGCAAAATAACTATCATGTGAAGCATAATCCAATTGAAAATTAAAATCATGATGACAAGTTTCATGGTTATCCTTATTCCTTAGAGCATACGTGTCATCACAATAATCATCATAAATAGGAGGCATGCTTTCATCATAATAAATTTGCTCATCAAAACTTGGGGGACAAAAAATATCATCCTCATCAAACATAGCTTCCCCAAGCTTGTGGCTTTGCATATCATTAGCATCATGGATATTCAAAGAATTTGTACTAACAACATTGCAATCATGCTCATCATTCAAATATTTAGTACCAAACATTCTAATGCATTCTTCTTCTAGCACTTGAGCACAATTATCGGAATCCTTATTTTCACGAAAGACATTAAAAAGATAAAGCATATGAGGCAACCTTAATTCCATTTTTTAGTTTTTATTTATAAACTAAACTAGTGATAAAACAAGAAACTAAAAGATTCGATTGCAAGATCTAAAGATATACCTTCAAGCACTCACCTCCCCGGCAACGGCGCCAGAAAAGAGCTTGATGTCTACTACGCAACCTTCTTCTTGTAGACGTTGTTGGGCCTCCAAGTGTAGAGGTTTGTAGGACAGTAGCAAATTTCCCTCAAGTGGATGACCTAAGGTTTATCAATCCATGGGAGGCGTAGGATGAAGATGGTCTCTCTCAAACAACCCTGCAACCAAATAACAAAGAGTCTCTTGTGTCCCCAACACACCCAATACAATGGTAAATTGTATAGGTGCACTAGTTCGGCGAAGAGATGGTGATACAAGTGCAATATGGATGGTAGATATAGGTTTTTGTAATCTGAAAATATAAAAACAGCAAGGTAACTAATGATAAAAGTGAGCACAAACGGTATTACAATGCTAGGAAACAAGGCCTAGGGTTCATACTTTCACTAGTGCAAGTTCTCTCAACAATAATAACATAACTGGATCATATAACTATCCCTCAACATGCAACAAAGAGTCACTCCAAAGTCACTAATAGCGGAGAACAAACGAAGAGATTATTGTAGGGTACAAAAATACCTCAAAGTTATCCTTTCTGATCGATCTATTCAAGAGTCCGTAGTAAAATAACACAAAGCTATTCTTTCCATTCGATCTATCATAGAGTTCGTACTAGAATAACACCTTAAGACACAAATCAACCAAAGCCCTAATGTCACCTAGATACTCCAATGTCACCTCAAGTATCCGTGGGTATGATTATACGATATGCATCACACAATCTCAGATTCATCTATTCAACCAACACAAAGTACTTCAACGAGTGCCCCAAAGTTTCTACCGGAGAGTCAAGTCAAAAATGTGTGCCAACCCCTATGCATAGGTTCATGGGCGAAACCCGCAAGTTTATCACCAAAACATACATCAAGTGGATCACGTGATATCCCATTGTCACCACAGATAAGCACACGGCAAGACATACATCAAGTGTTCTCAAATCCTTAAAGACTCAATCCGATAAGATAACTTCAAAGGGAAAACTCAATCCATTACAAGAGAGTAGAGGGGGGAGAAACATCATAAGATCCAACTATAATAGCAAAGCTCGCGATACATCAAGATCGTATCACCTCAAGAACACGAGAGAGAGAGATCAAACACATAGCTACTGGTACATACCCTCAGCCCCGAGGGTGAACTACTCCCTCCTCATCATGGAGAGCGCCGGGATGATGAAGATGGCTACCGGTGAGGAATCCCCCCCTCCGGCAGGGTGTCGGAACATGGTCCCGATTGGTTTTTGGTGGCTACAGAGGCTTGCGGCGGCGGAACTCCCGATCTATTCTGTTCCCCGATGTTTTATGGTATATGGATATATATAGGCGAAAGAAGTCGGTCAGGGGAGCCACGAGGGGCCCACGAGGTTGGGGCGCGCCTCCCTGCCTTGTGGCCACCTCGAAGCTTCCTTGACTTCAACTCCAAGTCTCCTAGATCACGTTCGTTCCAAAAATCACGCTCCCGAAGGTTTCATTCCGTTTGGACTCTGTTTGATATCCCTTTTCTGCGAAACACTGAAACAAGGAAAAAAACAGAAACTGACACTGGGCTCTGGGTCAATAGGTTAGTTCGAAAAATAATATAAAAGTGTTTAGTAAAGCCCATAAACATCCAAAACAGATAATATAATTGCATGAATACTTCATAAATTATAGATACATTGGAGACGTATCACTAACGCAAACAGTTTTCAAGATAAAGTCGTGTGTGATTGTTCATTGATCCAACACGGTTTATTCCGAGAAACTGTGTGCGTTGCCTGAGGTCATCGCCCACGGTATTTTTTTAACAACCGTTTGCAATAGCAAAACCCAATTAGCAGGCTAATTCGCCACTAGCAGGCTAATTATCCGATTATTCATAATCCATTTATTAATCTAATTGACACTTCATATTAAGCACACAATATATTTCATTTTCATAATTGAAATACATCAGAGTACAACATCATATAGCTTCAGCACTCAGCTACCCCATTAGACAACTACACCAGGACCAAGTTTCACATGCAACATCTATAACCTTTCGAAATTAGCATCATAGATGGTACATAGACAGATGTATCTCATCTGGAAAACTGCTGAAGCAAAAGGCGAATATTGAGCCTTCATTGATGTTGACGGTCTTTGTAACTTTAGGCCAGTGCCTGTGGATGATTGACCGTCCATCCTTCGTCCTCTTCAGGAACACTTCAATATTGAACCGTGGGTGTTGTATGAAAACCTTCCTTGTCTCCTGACCATACAGGTGGTTTGAGAGGTAATCATCAGTGAACTGCTTTGGAAAGGCTTGAAAGCAAGGATGTGCATAAATATCTTCTCTATATTGGAAATGGGGCAAAGGAATAAAAAAAGGCAAAGTATAATAGTTAGTACCATCATGTAGTGAACTGATGTCTTCTTCATTGTGCAGACAAAGATCTTGTTGTTTTTTGTCGCTAATTTCTTTATCCTAACAATCTTTCCGAGTTTCTTGACTTGACTGATATTGATGGACAACTCATTTCCCCATATGCAAAAAGGGTTGATCAGTGGGTCAAAACCTCTGACAGCAGGACCTACATGTGCAAGACCAAATTGTTAAAAACCTAAATATTAGAATGGTTCCCGCAATTGCACAATAATGTGCTATTAGACAACGGACCATGCACGTGCTAACCTCGATTGTAAACCTCAGTGCTTCGCATTGTTTCCCTGCAACACATATAAGGTAGTTAGTCATCAGGTTAAGTAAGGGTTTGCATGCTATCAGTAAAATATGTTGATGAAAAATAATCACATTGCAGATTCATCAGATTAATTCAAGCCACAGGGAAAACCCATTTATCCAAACCAAACATGATTAAGAACTAGGAAATATAGCACTTGTATATGTTTCTCATGTATTAAGTGCAGCCAAATTTGATTTATTCCTCACATGCACAACAATACAAAATTCTACCCACGACAATTGGACATCGCATTGCAGAATTGAACCAAGCAGTTAACTAAACACCACAACAAATGAACCAAACATTAACTGAGCACCACATTGCACAATATAACATTGAACCAAGCAGTTAACTAAACACCACAACAAATGAACCAAACATTAACTGAGCACCACATTTTAAAATATAACATACTCCTAATAGAAGATCAGACAGTTAACCAAACAGTTAACTACAACCAATTGTAGCAATTGTATTTGTTTCTCATGTATTTACTATAGCCAAATTCAATTTATTCCTCACATGGTATACAATAACAGAATGCACCCACAATTTTGTAAAGATAAATTCGATTTATTTCTCACATGGAAGACAATACAAAATTGCAGCCTGAAGAATTGAACATCACATTTGCATAATTGAATCAAATAGTTAACTGAAGACGACAACTAATTAACAAAACAGTTAATAAGTGAGCACCACACTGCACGACATATAGAACATATACACTAGAGCAACAGATTGCATGGAAAATTAGATAGCACAATTCACTAGAATTTGTGAAGGAAAGGCAGGAGCAGCACACGCAACGGGTAAACCGAGCATGCATAACCGGCGTAGCTAGCAAATGGCAAAGTGCTCCTTCAAGATCTGGGGGTCGGCACGAACCGAATGGCAGCCATCGTGACCTCATCCGCGCGTGCGGCCGCGATTTGCTTCTCTGCTACCAAATGCTCCTTGAGGTCCTGGCTATACTGCGTGCTCCATGGCTTAGGCCGGTGCTTATTTGGTGGAGGGGTCGGTGATTTGGGTGGAAGGTGTCATGCTCGCGTCGGCTGTAGGGGCATGTGGGATGTGGAAGGAGGAGGAGGATGGGGGTCGGGTGTGGATTACCTGCCTGGATAGGTGTAACATCCCAAAATTTCAATTTGGAATGTTATACATTAGATCATCATGCATAACATATTTTATTGAATTTTGTTTTGCGATCCTAGAAATTCTACGCAACTCAAGGACCCACGGAGAGAGTTGGGGATTTCGTTATTTTCATATTTGGGTTTTCTCAAATTTTGAAAATAGGATCAATTGTTTTAATTATTTTTCTCTCCGAAAAATGTTTCATATTTAAAATATATGAGAGGGGATAATATGACTTCTCCAAAAATAATGAAATATTGGAGGAAAAATATTAAAAAAACAAATATTTGATTTTATTTGGATTTTATTTGAATTAGGAAAAATATGCGTTTTTCAAAATTTCATTTTAGGCCCAAATAAATGTTCATCTTGTTCTAAATATTTTATTTAGACGGAGAAAATTTGTTTTGGAATTTTTAGATTTTTATTTATTTTTTAGGATTTATTTAAGTTTCGGCGGAATTGTTTTTTTTAATATATTTTTTCCCGCGGACCGAACTGGGCCGAAGGCCCAGCCGGCCCACCTGCCCGCGCCGCCTCGCCCGAGCGTGGCCGAGCCGGACTCCCGCTGGAGTCCGGGTCAGTGCCGCCGCCGCCGCCCGGGGGTGCCCCCTCCCCCAAGTCGGACGCCCCCGACCCCTTTAAGTACCCCGCCCCGCCGCCACCTCTTCCCCACCCCGAGCCAAGCCGCCCCGCCACCGAACGCCGCCGCCCGCGCCGCCAAACGCCGCCGTCGCAGGAAGCCGCCGCCGCCCGCCCTCACCGAGCCGCCGCCGTCCCGCGCCTCGCCGGAATCCCGCCGGACCCGAGGTAGCCGCCGCCGCCGATCTTTCCCGGAAGAACCGATCGGTTTTTTTCTAGAAAAACCCGCGGTTGTTTTTTTAAATAGATCGGTTTAGTTTTTTTCGGTTTATTTATTTTGAGGACGTTCGTCCGTACGTTCGTTTTAACGAACCGTTTTCGACGTTTAACCGCAGACAGCGAACGTTCGTTCGTTAGCCTGTTTGTCAGTTTTTCTTTTTCTCGGATTTTCCACGATTATTTTCGATCGCGATTTCCGATCTGTTTTTCGTTTTAGTATAACTTTTCGCTCGGTTATCGGAATCAGGCGATTCAAGCGCCTAGAGTTTCGTCTCGAAACCCTCTTTCTGTTTAACCAACTTAAACAAGTTTTTGATACTGTAAAATTTGACTTAGGTCCAGATTAGTAAACAAAGCTTGTTTCTTTCGCCGTTTGAGTTTCGTTGCTTCGTTCGATTTGATTCTTTTTGCAAACCGGAGTTCTTAAGTTGAACTTTCTGGTTGGATCTCTTATTTCGAGTTTTACCTGTGCACCCTTGCTTGATTGCTTATGTATGTATTGTTTGTTTGCGATAGAGTACCCGGAGTGCGAAGCGTGCTACTACGAGTCTCTAGGTTTCACGGATCATCAGCAAGGCAAGTAACACTTTGATCATACCTCTTTACCACCCAGTTTTATTGCATTAGATCAACCCTCAAACTATTGCATGGTTAGGAACTGATTAATTTGTGGGTTTTGGGAAGTAGATGAGGTAGTACCTATTGCCCTGTTTATTATCAAACCTTTGGGAGTTACTTCTACGTTTGCTTATATTGCTATGCTATGCTCGTAGACGTGGATTGGGTTCGAGTGAATTTCCATGACAGATTTGAGATTGTTAATTAATGGTTCAACTTAAGGTGGTTACTTTAATTTACATCTGGGTGGATTGAGGCACCTGGAGAACCCAGTGTTGCCTGTATTTTTGGATATCCCGGAGTACCCGTGTGATCATCCTATGGACCTCCAGCCAGGCTCAAAGGGATCATAAGATTATTCATGCTAGAAACTTCCGTGTGCAGCCACAAGCTATTATGGGCTCTAGCATAGTTGAGTATGTTGCATGACCTCTTTCAGTGGTGGGCTAGAAGATGTAGGGGAAAGTAGGTGTAACTGTCCACCCGGAGTAAAGAGTTACTGTTTCTGAAAGACTGTGTCTCGGCCATCCATTTCTCAAACACCATGTAGTGCGAGAAATCAAACGGAGGAGATCGAGTCTTGTGGGGAAAAGTGTGCAAACCTCTGCAGAGTGTACAAACTAATCATGGTTAGCCGTGTCCCCGGTTATGGACGTCTTGAGTATCTAGTTCTTGGATTATCATGTGAATCTCATCATCATGTTACTTAATTTAATTTGATTGGGTTATTCACATTCTTAATTGGGATTGAGTTGGAGGTACCTTCTCAATGTTTAACAACCACCATGATAGTTAAATAAAATTTATTCCTTTGTTGTAGGGAAAAATTGGCTTTTCGCAAAACTGTAACCATAGAGCTTTCCACCAGCCAAATATGCATGTAGTGATAGCATTTTTCTGTTCATTACTCTCTATGTGTTACTTTGCCAGCATATTCCATGTGCTGACCCATTTTCGGGCTGCAACGTTCATGTTGCAGACTTTTCAGATGACGAGTAAGGTGTCATAGGTAGTGGTCTTATACTCAGTGATGTCGTTGGAGTTGATGGACTCACTTTATCTTCCAAGCCTTCCGCTGTTATCGTATTTAGATGGCCTTAAGCCATATTTATTGTAATAAGTTCTCTCTTGAGACTATTCGATGTAATAAGTGTGTGATTGCTACTCTGTTATAAATCCTTCAAGTACTATGCGTGTCAGCATTACCGATCCAGGGATGACACTGATGCGCAGAGACTAGACTGTTTGAGGTCTTGTCGCTACAATAGGCGAGGCCGAGGAGCGTGAAGGAGAGTCGCCGGCGAGGAGACGGCGGCACTGCAAGCAAGGAGTGAAGGTTTCAACTTGGAAAGGAAGGCGGAAAGAGGGGAAATGTGGCTTTTGGTAAGGGGGAGGGGCGGGGAGGTAGATATTTCCGCGAAAGCCGAAAATTCGGAATCGCTTCAGCCAAAAAACTGGCGCGCAAAGTGTCATCGGACACGGTCCCTTATTCAGAACTGTGTACGATATGTGAACTGTAGCCGACACGCCTTCTCTCGTAAGCCATGGGCGTACTATACACCGATGGTGCTCCAAGATATTTTGTGCTGCATCTCACACGGTTGGTGATAATAAACTATGTGCGATGTACTTGATTTATCGTCTTGATCATTTGAATTACATAATGGGGTCACAGCTACAAAGGATGGTGTTTGAATTGTTAGAACTTATATCTGCAGTGAACATGCAACTATAGGTGTGTCATCAAAAAAATTGGAATGATTCAGGGTTCGTTTGTACATTTTTATACATTAACTGGGTTTTCCAGGCATTTTATGCGCATAATTCAAATTTGAACTACATGCACATGCTCCAGTGCATATAAACTTATTGAAAAATCAAATATGTGTCCTTGGTTGCATGCTTAGGTCCCATGCAAGAAATGGGAATGAATTTCAAACACCCTGCCACCGTCACTCGGCCGCAAACATTGAGATGCCAGGTTTTTAAATTCTAGTAAATCCAAAACTCGTCTGAAATTCATGAAACTTGGCATGCTATCATGTAGCAGCATCAATATTCCGTGGTACAAATTTTGTCCCATTTGGGGCAGGTTTGGGTATAAGCTTCTCACAAACCAGAGCTTCTCACAACAAGCGTGATGGTTTCGGTAGGGAACGTGCCACCTTTGGGGACGAAACGATATTCGTTGCCTCTTATTGCTTTCAAAAAATTTTGAGTGTCAACATAGAACAACAGGAGTGTTGTGTGAATTTTTATGATTTTTTGGGGTTCGTTTGGACATTTTTATGCATTAACTGAGTTTTCAATGCATTTATGTGCATAATTCAAATTTGAACTACATGCACATGCTCTAGTGCATATAAACTGGTTGAAAAATCAAATATGTGTCCTTGTGTGCATGCTTAGGTCCCATGCAAGAAATGGGAATGAATTTGAAACACCAGGGCATCGTTGATTGCCGGCAAAACATTGAGATGCCTGGTTTTTAAATTCTAGTAAATCCAAAACTCGTCTGAAATTCATGAAACTTGGCATGCCATCATGGAGCGGCATCAACATGTCGTGGTACAAATTTTGTCCCATTTGGGGCAGGTTTGGTAAATGCTTCTCACAAACCAGAGCTTCTGACAACAAGCATGATGGTTTTCGGTAGGGAACATCCCACCTTTGGGGACAAAACGATATCCATTGCCTCTTATTGCTTTCAAATTTTTTCTCGTGTCAACATAGAACAACAGGAGTGTTGTGTGAATTTTTGTGATTTTTCGGGGTTCGTTTGGACATTTTTATGCATTAACTGAGTTTTCAATGCATTTTATGTGCATAATTCAAATTTGAACTACATGCACATGCTCCAGTGCATATAAACTGGTTGAAAAATCCAATTTGTGTCCTTGGGTGCATGCTTAGGTCCCATGCAAGAAATGGGAATGTATTTCAAACACCGGGGCACCGTTGATTGCCGACAAAACATTGAGATGCCTGGTTTTTAAATTCTAGTAAATCCAAAACTCGTCTGAAATTCATGAAACTTGGCATGCTATCATGGAGCGGCATCAACATGTCGTGGTATAAATTTTGTCCCATTTGGGGCAGGTTTGGGTATATGCTTCTCACAAACTGGATCTTCTCACAACAAGCATGATGGTTTTCGGTAGGGAACGTCCCACCTTTGGGGATGAAACGATATCCATTGCCTCTTATTGCTTTCAATTTTTTTTCTCGTGTCAACATAGAACAACAGGAGTGTTGTGTGAATTTTTGTGATTTTTCGAGGTTCGTTTGGACATTTTTATGCATTAACTGAGTTTTCAATGCATTTTATGTGCATAAGTCAAATTTGAACAACATGCACATGCTCCAGTGCATATAAATTGGTTGAAAAATCAAATCTGTGTCCTTGGGTGCATGCTGAGGTCCCATGCAAGAAATGCGCATGAATTCAAACACCGGGCACCGTTGATTGCCGGCAAAACATTGAGATGCCTGGTTTTTAAATTCTAGTAAATCCAAAATTCTGTTAACCATTCATGCGACGCCACGTGTCTTGGTTTTAATGGCTGTAGGAGGTGTCGTGCGGACAGCTGCTTGACCTTGACTGAATGGGAGGCGTGCAAGCAGCGTCCGGTGCGCAGGCTGACCGAGAGGCGTGCAAGCTGTCCTTGAGTGCGCAGGCTCACCGGGAAGCATGCGAGCTGTACGCTGCACAGGCTCACTGGGAAGCGAGCCCTTTGATTTCCATGGCCACCCGCCTTGCTCGCGCCCTCTCCATTAATGTCTCCCAAGCTGCAATTTAATTCGCTTTTTAAATATAAAACTCTCATCGCAAACGTTTTAGTTAGAACACCCGTATGCAAACCGACAGCTTCCCCAAGAAGGCAAGAGAAAATGTGCCGAGCAGGATTTTGCAGCTCTTGATCGCAAACGATTTAGATAGAACACCCGTATGCAAAGTGAGAGCAGTGCAGGATTTGTGCATCCCTTCAACGCAAACGGCTCTGGATGACCCGTGTGCAACCACGTACAAACAATTTTGTAAGATTTGCATCTGTCATATTGGGTATGTTGCAATTTTTCAAACAGGAAAGATTTACATTTGTTGATCTAGTAACATTGCCATTTGTCAATCCTTGTAACACTGCGATTTGTCAAAATATGCAGCTAGAAATCATTAGCACTATGTAATTTTTGCAACTAAAATTCAGTAATTAAGCATAGATTTCATTCATACATTAAGCAGTCGTTCTTAATTTATAGAAACAATTCAACTCGACAGCTGAACCGACCAAACTTCTCCCCAATTGTTGCCAACCATGTACTGAAATAGCTAGTTCAACTATATATACTAGCTAATTTTAAGTACGTTGTACAGTTTGACCACACATCTATAGTCAGATGAACTGAACAAAATAGCCCCTAAATACTACTACTACCACGGAGGGGCTTTGTGCTACTTCCGGCAGCCTCTCCTCTGTAGAGCGCGCTCAGTAAGAGGCAGAGGAGGAGGAGCAGACTACCGACGAGCTGGACAAATGCAATACGGTGCCTGCCGCTGCTGCGCGTTCAGCGACGCTCCAGCTCGAACGCCCAATGCCGCTCCAGACGATCCCTCTTGAAGCGGCCGAACTGCTCGTAGATCTCCTGATTCCTCGCCTCTGCGTCGGCGTGTGCGGCGGCCATGGCTGCGGTAAGGCTCTTTGCGTGCTCGCCGAGGCGCTCCTCCTCTTCCTGCAGGAACTCGATGTAGCGCGCAAGGTCGCTGACGCACGTGCAGGCCTCCACCTCCGCCCCCCTCCTTCGGGCGGCGGTGGCAGAGCGGGTGATGATCCCGACTGTCGACGGTGGGCTGGCGGCCCGGCGGCCGACGATGGGGTGGCGGCCGCGACCACCACCTCCCGCCTTTGGGCCGCGGTGGCGGAGCGGGTGATGGCCACGGTGGTCGGCAGTGGGGTGGCGGCCACGACGGTCACCTCCCGCCTTTGGGCCGCGGCGGTGGAGCGGGAGATGGCCCTGGCTTTTGATGGTGGTGTGGCGGCAACGGCGGCCGACAACAGCTGCCAACGGGCAGCGGCAGCGGAGCGTGTGGTGGGTATTCCGCGCACACCCAACAGGGATGCCACGCGCACTACACTACGCCGGGGACTGCGCCGCCGCCGCGATGTAGCCTCCCAGCTGGAGTTGTCCTCTGATGATGGCGGAGTGGCTGAGCGACGACGACGGACTGGTGCCATTGGCGATTGTGGAAGAAGCAGACGAGATAAGCTACAGGGAGGGAGAGGAAAATGCAACGCAGGACTCGCCGGCCGTCAGGGTTTTTATAGCAGGCCGGTAAGCATTGGGATTTTGGGGGATTTCACCGAGTCGGACGGGAAGCTTGCGCAGGAACCTGCGAGATTGCGTGGGAACGGGCTCACTGACGATTCATTGGCGCCACCATTTCGCTAAAAGAACGCCCCCGCGCGCTGCGCAAGCTTGCGCTGTAAGCCGTCTGCGGCAGCGGGGTGACAAGACGTGCGAGAGGAGGATGAGAGGACACGTACACATACAGTTAATAAAAAAACATTTGCGATTTAATTACCTACTATACCCCCGTCCTGGTTTATAAGTAGGATTTATTAACTAATAAAATACGAATGCATGTCGCCATAGATTATATCATTGGAGTCGTATTTGAACATAGTTTCTAGCTATACAATTTTTGTAACATGCATTAACACTTTTTTGGTTAAATTTAAGGTTATACACCAGCAAGCGTTTGCCCGCAACACACACATCTTATTCCATCACAAACAGCTCCGATGCATCAACTGTCTGCCACGTATCGCACACGCAACTCTAATCTGATTCGTGCTTGATGTCTCCGACATCACTCGCACACTTTGTCTTATTTGGCACGTATCACTGTGCCGTCCTTTGCTCGCGTCCCTCGGCAAGCTCTGCTCGCCGTTAGGCGCCGCGGCGCGCTCGGTCGCGTCCGTCGGCATGCTCTGCTCGCGTCCGTCGGCGCGCTCGGCTTGTGGACTGCTTTTCCTTGAGGCGACCGCGGAGCGCGCTACTCGTGTCCCTCCGTGCGCACTCTGCCAGCGGTTGGGCGTGCGCACGATCACGTCGGGGGCCCCATATGCATGCGGTTGCGCCGCGCGCGTTGCCACACGATGCAGTTACGTGCAGCACGATGGAGTTACGCGCTGCAAATTAGAACTGCCATCAGGGCCTACTGATATTCCTGGCCGTCCGGCTTCCCCTTTAATTCCCGCGGCCATTATAACCTTAGTCTCTTCAACCTTTCGATCGCGCCCCACAACACAACAAGCACACCCACAACAACACATAGAGAGGGGATGTCCGGCGGCGCTCCAATGGAGTTCGGCGAGCATAGAGTGGAGACCCACGCGAGGGAGACGGATCTCTCGGTGGTGTACACCATCGACCCGGCCGTGGTGTACGACTACATCAATAGCGTTGAGCAGTTGCTTGCTGGAGACAAGTACAAGGTGGTCGGCATCGACCACCAGTACACCGCCGGTCGTCCCGGCATAGATCAGAAGGTTGCCGTCACCCAGTTGTGCGTGTACCATCATATCCTCATCTACCACTACTGCATGGCCACAGAGCCTAGCGACCGTTTCAACAGGTTTGTCAACAGCACCGACTACTAGTTCACCATGGTGGATACCAAAGACGATGTAAAAGCGCTCAGTGTTATGGGCTTGGCCTTCAAGAACCTTGTCGAAATCCGTGACCACTATAGGGTCTGGGGCAGCATGAAGCAGGACTCCCTGGTCGAACTCGCCTCGTCCATCATCGACCCCTACTATGAAAATATGAAGCAGGATGCCCAGAAAACAAGTCCCGTATCCTGGCACAAGGCCTGGATGCGGCAACTGGATGAACCTCACCTCAGGTTCACGGCCAAGAGCGTGTACACATGCTACGAGATGCACAGGCGGATCATTGACATGAGGAAGTGCCTCGTTACCCAAATCGATGAGCCCAGATCGAGCCACAAGAAGAGCAAGCGTCACAAGAAGTAGATGATGATCAGATGATCGTTTATGCCAGTTAATGATGCATGTAATATATAGTTTACTTTATTGGTGTGTGTGGAAATGTCATGTGTGTAGTAGCCACCTATGTAATTATGCATGTAATAGTTTACTTTGGTGTGTGCAAATGCCATGGTTGTAGTAGCCACCTATGTAAGTGGATGTTTAATTTGGTTATGCAAGCATGTCCTTATAAGTGTGTATATATATATGTTGTTGTTCTGTATGCAATCCCATCGCACAACACACACGTCTTATTAGCAGCAACCGTCTCTGTTCTTATCGGTCTTCAGACACATTTCTGATTACAGACCTGTTTGCCGCGTATCACACACATCTTGTTAAGTTGAACCATTTCTGTTCTCATGTCTCAACGCAAACAGTTCATCCGAGTGAACCGCATGCCGTATATCGCACACACCTTTGATCTGGCTGACCGTTTCTTTTGTGTTGCCTAATCACAAACAGTTCATCTGAGTGAACTGTATGCTGTGTATCGCACACACCTCTATCTGGCTGCCCGTTTCTTTTGTTCCTCCTCGTCGCAAACAGTTCATTGAACTGAACCGTATACCCTTCATTGCACACGCAACTAAAACCTGAACCGTGTTTGATGCATCTGCGATCGCGAACGTTTTACACATTTCTGACGGTTTTCATACAACACCATTTGCGATTATGGCATCGCACACAGTTTCTCAAAGGGTCTTTGGTCGTAGTGTCGCGTTAGCAGCATCCTGCAGTAGTGATTACCCAAATCCGTATTGATGAGAATCCCGCGATAAGTGGGCATGATCTCTACTTGGACAAGACGTGCCATTAGAGGCCACACCTCGAAACGCGAAGCGGGAGGCCCAAAAACGGTTTGAAATGATAAAGAGGCCAGACGTGATGTTTCGCCGAAAAAGTTGTCAGTAGACAAACCTTATTTTGATTAAGTATTTTGCCTTCGTGGTTGAGGGTTGTGACTGTTATACAGAGCCGGATACAGTTATCTTATTTAGAAGGCTACTTTGAAGTATTCAGAGGAGGAACCCGCCTTGCAATGTCGCAGACAATCTGCGTGCCGAACACATCGTCATTGAAGACTGGTTCCGGGGCTACTAAGGGAGTCCTGGATTATGGGGTCCTTGGGTATCCGGGCTGTGTGATGTGGGCCGGACTAATGGCCCGTCAAGATACAAGGTAGAAGGCCTTCTCCCGTGTCCGGATGGGACTCTCCTTTGCGTGGATGGCAAGTTTGGCGTTCGGATGTATAGTTTCCTTCCTTTGTAAACCGACTCTGTACAACCCTAGGCCTCTCCGGTGTATATATAAACCGGAGGGTTTAGTCCGTAGAGGCTATCAGAATTCATATTGGCTAGGCATCTAGGGTTTAGCCATTACGATCTCGAGGTAGATCAACTCTTGTAACCCCTATACTCATCAAAGTCAATCAAGCAGGAAGTAGGGTTTTACCTCCGTTAAGAGGGCCCGAACCTGGGTAAACATCGTGTCCCCATTGTCTCCTGTTACCATCGATCCTCAGACACACAGTTCGGGACCCCCTACCCGAGATCCGCTGGTTTGAACACCGATAGCGATGAACCTAGACAAGGAGAACTCTAACTCAGTTAGAGGTTAGAGTTAGATTCTAACCCTGAACTAACCCTGATCTAACTCTAACCAAAGAGGTGTTTGGATGGCAGGGTTAGATTGACAATAAATGCTCTTTCTCAGTCATTTGACTACTTTGGACCCTATTTCCTGCCGGATTTGGTGTGGCCGGCTCTTGTGTGGCATCCTCCTGCTCACAATTGACATAAACAAACCATCTTTACCAATCAAGCATGCAAAACATGATAAATTTTATTTTGTCCATACAAATGAGATATCCCACTTAAACATACAAGTCGTCAATCAAGCTTCACAAAAAAATTACACTCCATGAAACAAAGCATGAGCTAACTCATCACGGAAGTCATTCATGGTAGGGAGGGAGCCCAGAGCCCCTCACGCGCCCAGGGAGGAGCTCGTCATCGTCACTCTGGAGGAAGGCTCTGTAGAGCCCAAGCCCCGGGAACCCCTCCGACGCTGGCGCTTGTGAGTTGAGGTTGATACCGACATGGGTACCAGGGCCGCTTCTAGACGATTGCGAACCGGATCTTTGGGCCTCTAGAAATAATGTAAGCCTGAAACTGAAATACCTAGAAAGGTGAACTGAATCTTTGGGCCTCTAGAAATAATGCATGCCTGAAACTGAAATACCTAGAAAGGTGAACTGAATCTTTGGGCCTCTAGAAAGATTTATTACCTCCTCAAGCAGCATCAAACAATTCCATGCGGGCACCACAAATCTATACCAAGTTTAATCAGGATCTACTTTTCCAAATCATAATTAGCACTAAAGCGAGCAAGATCAATGATATGGTTGTGAGACTAAGAAGGAATGAACAAACTCAACCCTCTCACGACCTCCCTGGTAGATGCGCCGCAGCCGCGCACGACAGAGGGAGAAAAATGACCGGTGAAGGGGGAGCAGGGCAAGCTTCGGAGGTCGGAGGGAGAGGGCAGCCGGAGGAGGGCGTCGGAGGCCGGAGGGAGAGGGCGGCTGGAGGAGGGAGAGGGCGAGCGGCGGAGTGGCGCTTGGGCGAGCGGTGCGATGGGGAACAAGAGGAGTCGTGCGAGGGGGGGTCGGAGGGAGCGATCTGGTACGGGCAGGGGAGATTTTTTTAGTTCTCTTTTAGTGGGCCCGAGGAGAACTAACCCAATTAGAACCACTCCATCGGGCTAGTTTTTTTAGCTGGGTTAGAGCAAAGAGTATCTAAAACTAACACCTCCTGTTTGGATACTTTGAGGCTATTTCAACCCAAACTAGCTCTAACTCAGGGATCCAAACAAAGAGGAGTAGTACTGTACATTCTACAGTCTCGACTGTAGCACATTGTTTTTTATGTCCATACCACCACATTGTTTTCTACTGCTGGTTCACTGGGCTGCTGATAACCCACAAGTATAGGGGATCAATTGTAGCCTCTTTTGATAAGTAAGAGTGTTGAACCCAACGAGGAGCTAAAGATAGAACAAATATTCCCTCAAGTTCTATCGACCACCGATACAACTCTACGCACGCTTGACGTTCGCTTTACCTAGAACAAGTATGAAACTAGAAGTACTTTGTAGGTATGATAGGATAGGTTTGCAAGATAATAAAGAGCACGTAAATAAAATCTAGGGGCTTTTTAGATAAAGACACGACTAAGTTAGTATTAATGGAGAGCTTTTGTCAACAAGAAAGTTATTTGTCCCTAGGCAATCGATAACAAGTACCGGTAATCATTCTTGTAATTTTATATGAGGGAGAGGCATGAGCTAACATACTTTCTCTACTTGGATCATATGCACTTATGATTGGAACTCTAGCAAGCATCCGCAACTACTAAAGATCATTAAGGTCGTGAAATCCAACCATAGCATTAAGTATCAAGTCCTCTTTACTCCCGTACGTCATACCCCAGTTACTCGGGTTTAAGTTTCTGTCACTCTCGCAACCCACCGTAAGAACCATGAACATATTCCAACACCCTACAGCGAGGCCCCCTCACGTTTGCGCGAAAACGGAGGGCACCATAGGACAGCACCATAAATAAAATATACAATCATACCAACCAAGATCACGATTAACCCACATGACGAAACGACTCTACTCAAACATCATAGGATAACCATAGATCATTGGCAAATAATATATGGAGTTGAGCACCATGTTTAAGTAGAGATTACAGTGGGGGGAAGAGGTGTTAGCTGCATAGAGGGGGAGAAAGTTGGTGTTGACGGTAGCAAGATTGTTGATGTAGATCGCCGTCCCGATCGTTGCCCCGGTGGCACTCCGGCGCCACCGAACGCGAGGGGGAGAGAGACCCCCTCCTTCTTCTTCTTCCTTGGCCTCCCCCTAGATGGGAGCAGAGTTCCCCTCTGGTCCATGGTCTCCATGGCGGCGGAGGGGCGGGAGCCCCTACGAGATTAGATCTCCCTCTCTGTTCTCTTCTGTTTCGCGTGCTCCAGATCTGGCCGAAAACCGTTTCTTATATTCCCGGAGATCCGTAACTCCGATTGCGCTGAGATTTTAACACGATTTTTTTCGGATATAAGCTTCCTTGCGCGCGAAGTAGAGCCCCAACCGACATACGAGGTGAGCACAACCCACCACACCATGCCTGGCTACGGAACCGCGCCCTGGTGGGTTGTGCCCACCTTGGGCCTCCGTTTGCGGTGATTCCAACTCCCAAAAATCACATATATTCCAAAATAATTCTCTGTGAAATTTTATTGCATTTGGACTTCGTTTGATATGAATTTTCTGCGATACAAAAAACATGCAAAAATCAGCAACTGGCACTGGGCACTGGATCAATAGGTTAGTCCAATAAATCATATAAAAAGTTGCCGAAAATATGTGAAAGTTGTATAATATTGGCATGGAACAATCAAAAATTATAGATACCACGAAGACGTAGCAGCATCCCCAAGCTTAATTCCTGCTTGTCCTCGAGCAGGTAAATGATAAAAAAGATAATTTTTGATGTGGAATGCTAACTAGCATAAACTTGATCATATATCTAATCATGGCATGAATATTAAGACATAAGTGATTCAAAGCAATAGTCTATAATTTGACATAAAGACATCAATACTCAGGCATCCCAACAAACAATCATGTGTTTCAAAACATCAAAGCTAAAGAAAGTTATCCCTACAAAATCATATAGTCTTGTCATGCTCTGTCTTCTTAACACAAGGTATTTATCATGCACAACCCCGATGACAAGCCGAGCAATTGGTTTCTACTTTTTAACGCGCTTCAGCCTTTTCAACCCTCACGCAATACATGAGTGCAAGCCATGGATATAGCAGTACGGGTGGAATAGAGTATGATGATAGGGGTAAATATAAAGAAGACAAAAAAGTAAGAAAGTCTCACATCGACGCGGCTAACCAATGGGCTATGGAGATGCCCATCAATCGATGTCAACATGAGGAGTAGGAATTGCCATGCAACGAATGCACTAAGAGCTATAAGTGTATGAAAGCTCAATAGGAAAACTAAGTGGGTGTGCATCTAATCCTATAATGAAAAATTCGCACTTTTTTTATGAAAGTGACAACATAGGAGACTCTCCATATGAAAAACATGGTGCTACTTTGAAGCACAAGTGTGGTAAAGGATACTAACAATGCCCCTTCTCTCTTTGTTTATTTTTTCTTTTTTCTTTCTTTCTTTTTCTTTTTTCTTTCTTTCTTTTTCTTTTTTGCTTTTTTCTTTCCTTTTTCCTTTTTTTCTCTCATTGTCCGGAGTCTCATCCCGACTTGTGGGGGAATCAGAGTCTCCATCATCCTTTCCTCACTGGGGCACTGCTCTAAAAATGAATAATGATGATCATCACACTTCTATTTACTTATAACTCAAAAGAAATAAAAATTACAACTCGATACCTATGACAAAATATGACTCTATATGAATGCCTCTGGCATGTACCAGGATGTACAACGATCAGCATAACATGTATGAAAAATGATGAACGGCGGCTGAGCCACAACTACTATGTCAACTATATGATCATGCAAAGCAATATAACAATGAATGCTCAAGTCATCAAACAGAAGCGGTGGAAGTTGCATGGCAATATATCTCGGAATGGCCATGGAAAAGCCATAATAGGTAGGTATGGTGGCTGTTTTGAGGAAGATATAATAAGGCTTATGTATGATAGAGCGTATCGTATCACGGGATTTGGATGCACCTCGAAGTTTGCACCACGTCTCGATGTGAGAAAGGGCAATTCATGGTGCCGTAGAGGCTAGCAAATTGCGAAAAGGTAAGAGTGCGTATAATCCATGGACTCACATTAGTCATAAACAACTCATATACTTATTGCAAAAGTTTATTAGCCCTCAAAGCAATGTACTACTATGCATGCCCCTAGGGGGATAGATTGGTAGGAAAAGACCATCGCTCGTCCCCGACCGCCACTCATAAGGAAGACAATCAATAATAAATCATGCTCCAACATCATAGCATAACGAGAGACCATACGTGCATGCTTCGGGAATCACAAACCTTAACACAAATATTCTTACTAAACACAACCATTTACTAGTACCTCCCACATATTCCATCTCTATATCGCAAAACTATTGCAAGGAATCAAACATATCTTATTCAGTAATCCATAACTTTTATGTAGGATTTTTTTGACTAACCATGCAATTGACCAATTCCTTTTGACTCTCTAAATAGATCTAAGTGAAGCATGAGAGTATAATTCTTTCTACAAAATATCATGCTCTAACCAAATGTAAGTGAAGCAAAAGAGCATTCTTCAAATAACGGTTTTCTATGTGAAGAGAAACAGACAATCCAAACTTCAAATAATATAAGTGAAGCACATGAAGCATTCTATAAAGCCATACTCAAAAGATATAAGTGAAGTTTAATGAGCATTCTATAAACCAACCATGTACTATCTCATACCAGCATGGTGCATAAAAGAAAAATGAAAAATAAACACAAAAGATGCTCCAAGATTTGCAAATATCACATGAATGAAACGAAACCGAAAACATATTGATACTTGTTGAAGAAAGATGGGATGCCTTCCGGGGCATCCCCAAGCTTAGACGCTTGAGTCTCCTTGAATATTTACTTGGGGTGCCTTGGGCATCCCCAAGCTTGAGCTCTTGCCTCTCCTCCTTCTCCTCACATCGAGACCTCCTCGATCTTCGAACACTTCATCCACACAAAACTCAACAGAAAACTCAGTAAGATCCAATAATATAATAAAGAAAACCACTAATCTAAGTACTGTTGCAAACCAATTCATATTATTATTTTTGCATTTTGGCTACTGTAATATAACTTTTCCATGGCTTATACCACTGATAGAATCGATAGTTTCATCAAAACAAGCAACATAATGCATGAAAAACATAATCTGTCTTAAACAGGACAGTCTGTAGTAATCTGAACACTACCATAGTTCTGTAACTCCAAAATTTCTGAAAAATTAGGACAACGTAAACAATTTGTATAGAAAGATTGTGCAAAAAGTTTCAGAAACGTTTGACTTTCCAGTAAAAAATGAAAATTCACGTGCTACAGCCAAAGTTTCTGTTTCTGCACCGCACATACCAACAAGCAATCTAATCGTCCTAAAGGCAAACCTTGGCACATTATTTTTATAATACAATGGAATTGTACAAGGGGATAATTATTTTTGTGAGAATCTTCATGAAAAATTCTACATTGTTTCCATGAGCATGAACACAAGTTTTCAAGGTCGACCCTCACTTCTCCAATGCATAACTTCCAATCGCTTCTCTTTTGTGAAAAGTTTTAAGTTCCCCTCTATATTTTTTTGTTTTTAAACGATATAAAAGCACTCAAAAGAAATAAATGAATCTCTAAAACTTCCGGGTTGTCTCCCTGGCATCGATTTCTGTAAAGCCATTAAGCTAGGCATAAAGGGCTCAAGTAATGAATCCACCCGGATCCCAAGGTATATCAAAGCCAATTTGAATCAAGAATGATTTAGCATTTAGGAGTGAGCACAAAGCAACATATATCAAGCAATGAAAAAGTCTAACTCTCTCCCTATGCATTGGCATGTCATACAAGAACAATTCATGCACATCAAGTAAAGGCCAATACATAGTATAAGCAGTTTCTTGCAACTCTATTGTGTTGGAAACATAAAGATGTGGAGATGTAGTTCCTCTCTCATAATAATTGCAAGTAGGAGCAGCAAGCACATGCATATTATATTCATCAAAATCATCATGTGCAATGGTAAAAGGCAACCCATCAATATAATCCTTAACAAGAGCAAACTTCTCCGATATAGTGTAGTTGGGAGAATTGAAAAAGATAACAGGACTATCATGTGTGGGTGCAATAGCAACAATGTCATTCTTAACATAAGGAACTATAGCAAGTTCATCTACATAAGCATAATTCATATTGGCATCTTGGCCACAAGCATGACAAGCATCAAGTTCATCAAAAAGGGATATTTCAAATGAATCAACGGGATCATAGCAATCATCATAGCATTCATCCTTCGGTAAGAACGAAGGGACATTACATAATATATTAGTTCGAGGGTTACTCTCATTAGAAGGTCGGCACGGGTAGCCAATCCGCTCTTCCTCCATTTGTTCTTCGCTCTCCTCATCCTCTTTTTCATCCAATGAGCTCACAGTTTCATCATTTTCTTCTTCCATAGATTCCTACAAAATGTTAGTCTCTTCTTGGACAGCGGAGAAGTCCTCAATATATGGTTTAACATAGGCATTAGAAGCATAATTATCGTAACAATATTTAAGCATGGCAAGATTTTCAGATTTGTAAAGAGTAGCATCATACTTTTCAATCAAAGAAGCAATTTCATAAGCACCCTTAAAAGCAACAAATTCTTCAATTTGTTCAATATCAAAGTAATTATAAACACCTTTGGTATAAGGAGATACAATTCCGTTATCAATAAACTCACATTAGTAGGGAAGGTGTTTCTTAGGGTCTTCAGAACAACAAGTAAAATCATATAATTCACATAAATTCCAAGCATAACATTGCATAGTATTAATTTGATGTTGTAAAAGTTTCCCTTTTTGAGATAAGCGGTGTCGCACAAAACAAGCATGCTCATCTAATGATTTTCCCTCAACTAAGCTAGTTGGGTTTTCAACACGAGCACAAATGGATCAAAGATGATCCAAGTAGAAAGCTTCAGTAGTATGATAGATTTTAGGTGGTTCTTCAACCATTGGTTTAGCAGGTACAACTAATTTTTTTGGTATTTTGCGTTTCCTACCCATAACTAAAGATAGAAAACAAGAGCACAAAATAAAAACTACTTGGTGATAAAGCAAACAAGCACACACGAAAATATTCACCCCACGCTATTGCTCCCCGGCAACAGCGCCAGAAAAAGGTATTGATAACCCATAAGTATAGGGGATCAATTGTAGCCTCTTTCGATAAGTAAGAGTGTTGAACCCAACGAGGAGCTAAAGATAGAACAAATATTCCCTCAAGTTCTATCGACCACCGATACAACTCTACGCACGCTTGACGTTCGCTCTACCTAGAACAAGTATGAAACTAGAAGTACTTTGTAGGTATGATAGGATAGATTTGCAAGATAATAAAAAGCGCGTAAATTAAATCTAGGGGTTGTTTAGATAAAGACACGATTAAGTTAGTTTTAATAGAGAGCTTTTTTCAACAAGAAAGTTATTTGTCCCTAGGCAATCGATAACAAGTACCGGTAATCATTCTTGTAATTTTATATGAGGGATGAGCTAACATACTTTCTCTACTTGGATCATATGCACTTATGATTGGAACTCTAGCAAGCATCTGCAACTACTAAAGATCATTAAGGTCGTGAAACCCAACCATAGCATTAAGTATCAAGTCCTCTTTACTCCCATACGTCATACCCCAGTTACTCGGGTTTAAGTTTCTGTCACTCTCGCAACCCACCGTAAGCGAAGCATGAACATATTGCAACACCCTACAGCGAGGGCCCCTCACGTTTGCGCGAGAACAGAGGGCACTGTAGGACAGCACCATAAATAAAATATACAATCATACCAACCAAGATCACGCTTAACCCACATGACAAAACGAATCTACTCAAACATCATAGGATAACCATAGATCATTGGGAAATAATATATGGAGTTGGGCACCATGTTTAAGTAGAGATTACAGCGGGGGGAAGGGGTGTTATGCCGCTGCATAGAGGGGGAGAAAGTTGGTGTTGACGGTAGCAAGATTGTTGATGTAGATTGCCGTCCCGATCGTTGCCCCGGTGGCACTCCAGCACCACCGGAAGCAAGGGGGAGAGAGCCCCCTCCTTCTCCTTCTTCCTTTGCCTCCCCCTAGATGGGAGGAGAGTTCCCCTCTGGTCCTGGTCTCCATGGCGGCGGAGGGGCGTGAGCCCCTCCGAAAATGGATCTCCCTCTCTGTTCTCTTCTGTTTCGCGTTCTCCAAATCTGGCAGAAAACCGTTTCGTATATTTTCGGAGATCCGTAACTCCGATTGCGCTAAGATTTGAACAAGATTTTTTTTTTCCGGATATGAGCTTCCTTGGGCCCGAAGTAGATCCCCAACCGACGTACGAGGTGAGCACAACCCACCATGCCACTCCTGGCTCCGGGACTGCGCCTTGGTGGGTTGTGCCCACCTCGGGCCTCCGTTTGCGGTGATTCCAACTCCCAAAAATCGCATATATTCCAAAATAATTCTCCGTGAAATTTTATTGCATTTGGACTTCGTTTGATATGAATTTTCTGTGATACAAAAAACATGCAAAACACAGGACCTGGCACTGGGCACTGGATCAATAGGTTTGTCCAATAAATCATATAAAAAGTTGCCAAAAATATGTGAAAGTTGTATAATATGTTCATGAAACAATCAAAAAATATAGATACGACGGAGACGTATCAGCTGCCGTGGTTCGCACTGTTGGTTCACTGAGGGATCCAAACAAAGAGGAGTATGGCCTATCGCATGCTGGTTCACTGGGCTGTCGTGGTTCGCACTCCTCCGACGTGAGTAGTAGTACTAGTATATACACTATATATACCGCATGATTCTTTGCTCCTTCTTACGTACTTCGCCGACGTGTGGGAGAGCCAGCATCCTGGTCAACGTGTCATGCACCAGATTAGAGTGGGGAATGGAAGGGGGGCGTCACCCCGGTCGTAGCACCAGTAATTCATGACTATAGTGAGTAGTCATATCACAAGTCTTTCCAGCAGTAAAACACCATCAAATCGCACAGCCCGACATTTCCGGCAGTAAGTAAGTTGAAACCGCTACTTCCTCACCCTCCTCGCCTCTCTGTCAAACTGCCGACGTGAAAACTGCCACACGTACTGCCCGGGAAAAGCCCCACCCTCAACTTTTAACTACGCGAAAATAGTTCGAGCTTGTTCGTTCCATATAAATACTAGTACTGTATGGTTATTCACCCGTGGGGTTGTTCAATGAATGGAGGGTCTGGGAGCACAAGTGAAAAATACTACTACTAGTAACACTACAAAAAAAATACACTTCTGTGATGATACGTGTTTGTCACAGTAGGTCATGTTTTCTGTCATGCATGTACATCCATGACAAATTTATGACAGAATCAAGATAGTCATACCTGTGCTGTCGTAGAAGTGTTCCATGACATTACCAAAATTATCATCATGGAAGTGTCCACTTCCATGATGATAAATCGCGCGTCACAGAAGTGCTTTCGTCAAGGGTGACCGACAGGTGGCATCCACCGTAACGGAACGCCGTTAATCTATCGGGTCCGGTTTTGGATCCGATAACCCGTTAACAGCCCAGACCAATGGGGATTTTCCACGTGTAAAATCATCATTGGCCGGAGGAAACACGTGTTGCCTCACCGTTGGGACAGATGGCATCCACTCATTGGACAGGAGGGGCCTATGATAGGTCGACACATGGCACGGCCCAACAGTGGCCCATTACGATGGAAAAGGCCGGCCCAGTAAAAAATAGCAGGCCGGCCCATATAAGGCCTACTTGTGTCAGGTCCATTTAAGCCCACGGCCTAGACAAGATGTGCCAATTCGGCCCGTCAACGACCCGTTAAATATTTGACACCATTGCAGCCCATCTTCAGTTTGAGCCCGTTAACAGCCCGCTATATATTTGGGCTCAATATCGGCCCGATGAGATTTCGGCTTGCTAACGGCCCATTCAGTGGATGGGCCAATTTTCACGATGTACATCTTTCGGCCTTTTAGCGACCCATTTAAATATTGGGCTAATTTCTGGCCCGATGTGTCTTTCAGCCTGTTGACGGCCCATAAATCAGTTGGGCCATTTGTAGTCAGACCTGAGTTTCGGCCTTTTAGCGACATATTTAAGTGTTGGGCCAATTTCTGGCCCGGTGTGTCTTTCAGCCTGGTGACGGCCCATATATCTGTTGGGCCATTTGTAGTCAGACCTGAGTTTTGGCCTTTTAGCGACCCATTTAAGTGTTGGGCCAATTCCCGGCCCTGTGTGCGTTTCAGCCTGTTAACGGACCATAAATGAGTTGGGCCATTTGTAGTCGGACCTGAGTTTTGGCCTTTTAACGGCCCATGCCCTTCATGGTCCAATACCAGCCCGGTTTCTCTTTCGGCCTGCTAAAGGCCCAGAACACAGTTGGGCCATTTACAATACGACCTGACTTTCGGCCTCTTAGCGGCCCATGCTCTTCATGGTCCAGTAAAAGCCCGCTGTCTCTTTCGGCCTGCTAAAGGCCCATAGTATAGTTGGGCCATATGTAGCCCGAACTTAGTAACGGCCTGTTAACGGCCCGTGAAATCAATTGGGCCCACCTGTTGCCTGCTTCGATGTCAGCCTGTTAACGACCCGGGAGTTAAGAGGGCCGACCATTAACTTTCGGCCTGTTAACGGCCCAAGAACTTAATGGGCCCACTAAAGTTCGTACCTGTCTTTAGGCCAAATTAGATAATTTGAGCCCATTACGACGAGCAATTATGCACAGGACCAAAACCGATCAAGGAAAGGTACGGCATACAGGGAAAAACGTTGCACATCCAGCATATATTACAGGAAATTACATCCACTGGGCAATCAAAGATTGATGCCAGTGCAAATAAATGAACAGAACCTAACGATCTACAACGTCACAATCTGCAACCTCAGCACGGATGACGCCCATAAGCATGTGGGCAAGTTCTTGCTGCTTTGCTACACTGTCTCTGAAAACATTGATCAGTTGTTGTGTCGCACGACTCTGCACCTCTGATTCCTCCACCATTTCCATCATTCCTTCAGCCATTAATTGGTTCACAAACATACATTTTTTCCGTTGCATTCGAGACAGAGGATACTGAACAGATTCAGATGGCGATTTTGGCAGGCTTGTATTATTGATAGTGGAGAGTGTCTCGACCACTGCATCATAACATAAATTAGGAGGGGAACCAAACAGATTAATCATGAGTTATTGGCATATTACCTGGCCTAGATTTATTGGAAAGAAACAATGGGGTTGCCTTGCTGTTTTCAGAGTTTGTCTTCTTATCTTCAGCAGCCTGCACCAAATTAAGACACTAGCATTGCTATCATTGGCCAAGTCAGATAATAGGAAAGCAACATTGGCACAACGAACGTTTGGGCAACTAGCCAACACCAAATTAACACAATATGGCACAGCTATCATCAGCCAGGTAAGGTAATACGAAAGCAACATTGACACAATGAATGAATGGGCAACCAGAGCAGCACTACAATTCAGTAATGTGCATGATATGAGATAGTACACTCATGCAGCTCAGTATGCAAAACTACCAGGCAGTTTTCTTTACAAAAATCAACATTGGCGCCTTTAACATTTTGCTACAACTAATTTTAGATCAGACAAAGGTTGGATTCACGCTGATTAACAAAATACATGCTGATGTAAAAATATAGTGATATACAACAGGTACTTACATCAGCATTGGAGCACAGAGAATTCCCGCAAGATATTTTCCTCGAATACAATCCCAATGAAGGAAGTCTTCTATCATTTAACCTTATTTTCTAAAAGAGAGATGGGTAAGAAACATGTAGAAAATATGATCAGAATGCTATAAAATTTCATGATGCGAGGATACGCACACGCTTCTTAGAATGGAGTTGACATTCTTTTGCTGGACTGGAGCGGACTAGTTCTTTGGCCACTGGAATCTGCTTATTATCAGTGGGAGTTGGGTTTCTCTGTGCTGGAGCAGTATCTATGAAAAATGGAGTTGGTTTATTATCTCCTGGCGTTTGGATCTTTTGCAAAGACCTGGTTTGTAACCCTTCAGATTCTAACATAGCCGTCTTCCCCTTGCATGCCTTATATAGAAGAATGGTGCTTCAATTATAAAACATGCTACAGCAGAGATGGAATAGGTACTGAAGAATAGAAAGGCATGACATATTGACATGTATTCCCTCCATCCGGAAATAAATGGATGGGTCTAGGCGTATTTCAGTTCTAGATACATCCAGTTTTATCCATTTCTGCGACATGTAATCCGGACGGAGGGAGTATGATGTAAGAGCTAGGGATACGACAGGACAACACAGTAAAAAAACACTGAAAACCCACTGCAGAACCAAAGTAATCAAACCCACTGATATGAGATAGTACACTCATGCAGCTCAGGATGCAAAACTACCAGGCAGTTTTCCTTACAAAAATCAACATTGTGGCCTTTAATCATACATTTTGCTACAACTAAATTTAGATCAGATAAAGGTTGGATTCACGCCGATTAACAAAATACATGCTGATGTAAAAATATAGTGATATACAACAGGTACTTACATCTGCATTGGAGTACAGAGAATTCCTGCAAGAATCTTTCCTCACAGACGATACCAGTGCAGAAATTCTTCTATCTGTTAAGCTTATTTTCTAAAAGAGAGATGGGTAAGAAACATGTAGAAAATATGATCAGCATGCTATAAAATTTCATGATGCAAGGATACGCACACGCTTCTTAGAATGGAGTTGACATATTTTTGCTGGACTGGAGCGGACTAGTTCTTTGGCCACTGGAATCTGCTTATTATCAGTAGGAGTTGGGTTTCTCTGTGCTGGAGCAGTATCTATAAAAACTGGAGTTGGTTTATTATCTCCTGGCGTTTGGATCTTTTGCAAAGACCTGGTTTGTAACCCTTCAGATTCTAACATAGTCGTCTTCCCCTTGCATGCCTTGTATAGAAGAATGGTGCTTCAATTATAAAACATGCTACAACAGAGAGATGGAATAGGTACTGAAGAATAGAAAGGCATGACATATTGACATGTATTCCCTCCATCCGGAAAAAAATGGATGGGTCTAGGCGTATTTCAGTTCTAGATACATCCTTTTTTATCCATTTCGGCAACATGTAATCCGGACGGAGGGAGTATGGTGTAAGAGCTAGGGATACGACAGGACAACACAGTAAAAAACACTAGTTGAATGTAAAACTGTATGCTAGCGGAATACGTACAGAAAAAACTAAGGCAACATACACGTGTATGATTGGGAAACTAAGATGGCATTGCAACAGAGCACTAGAACAGCACTTCAATGTAAAAAACATGGTATGGTAGACAGATGAAGTACATACTGATGAATAACAATGCATAAGATATTCAGAAGCATGATGTCCAAATTAAGCAGATGGCATTGCGATAGAGTAGAATGACAGTACTTGAATTTGAAAACATGTTATCATGAATGGAATAGGTACTGAAAAACAGGAAGGCATGACATATTTACATGCATGATCAGCATGCTAAGCACATGGCATTGCAACAGAGTAGATACACTCCAGGACATTATATGCATGTTGTACCCATATCACGGGCCAAGTTAGAGCAAGGACCTTGTGGGGTGAAGAGGATTCAACATCTTTCTGCAAGTCTTCTGAAGAACTGCCTTTACATGTTCCATCATATTGGGTATCATTGACATCAAGTTTATTGGCCTTTACATTGCTCCGTGAGGTTCTTGTGGATATATCAGTGTGTGCAATTATATCTGACATGCATGGAAGACAACTAGTAGTTAGATTTATGTAATGAGTGCCTGTAGGAGACGACATAAATAGTAGGACTGGGGTTAACTAGCAGCAATAGGTCTCAAAAACTAAAGGGAGAACACAGATGAAAGCTATAGAATATGTATCGTTTGTACTCGAGATTAACTAGATGGAACACAAAAGTATTAAAGAACAACATAGGTAATAGTAGAAGTGGTATAATACTATAATCACCAGCCTGTGGGATAGCATTGGCTGATGGATGATAACTATGGAACATCGTTACCTAAAGAACAAGTATCTTAGCTGAACTATGGAACAGTGTTAACTCCTGAACAAGACCCGTAAGAGATCAGCATGGATATACAGTGAAATGTGATAATCTATTTTCCATGCTTAGATGAATAACAAAGCCATAAATGTTGCACACAAGTAAGATGAGGGTACAACCTATCTGGCCGCCATCCATAGGAGTGAGCATCATGTGCTGACTTGTCGATGGCCCTGCAGTTGTTGTGGCTGTCCATGTCGGGCACGCGCATTCGATGCAGGGAACTGTTGAGTGGGGACTATAGCTCCCTTCTGGTGTATGCTTCCCTTGTTGGAGCAGCTACGGTGAGTCGGAAGACGGTGCGGCTGAAGATGCAGATAACACATAATGTTAAGAACGACACATCTCTTTGATATGAAGAAATACACTAAGAGATGAACAGCAAGGTACGAGAGTGGTCACACGTCTGTTGACTCAAGACTAAATTGGGGTTGATGAGGACATAGACCTGGGGTAGGGTAATAGGCCTGACCTATACGTCCTACCTAAGGTCCTTGTCCTAGAAACAAAGAGGTTCAAGAGTAAATAGAGGGGACCCAACAAAGGTGTCGAGTGCAATCCACTCGACCCACCATTCACTCGGAGACCCCCTCTTATTTAGGTCACTCGACCACTAAACCACTCGACGTGCAGAAGACCTAAAGCCACTTCGCGCAGCAACGGTCAGGCATTTACCCTTAGACTTAATAGTCATTTATAGCACTTTACTGCGGACGTTACCTGTAACGCTCCTTCTTTATGAACATTGAACCCTGTGTAACGGAGGGGAACTGGGGTCCTGGCGCACTCTATATAAGCCACCCCCCCTCCTCTGGGACAAGGGTTCGCACCCCCTGTAACACACACGCATATAATCCAGTCGACCGCCTCTGGGCTCCGAGACGTAGGGCTGTTACTTCCTCCGAGAAGGGCCTGAACTCGTAAAACTCGTGCGTAAAGCTTCTCCATAGCTAGGATCTTGCCTCTACATCCCTACCCCCCATTCTACTCTCAGACTTAGAACCACGACAGTTGGCGCCCACCGCGGGGCAGGTGTTTTAGCGACTTGTTGGAGAAGTTGCAATTTTTCCGATCCCCATCACCATGGTTTCAGGCGGAGGATTGGCCGAGGGCCATGAGATCCGTTTCGGCGCGCTCGTGTTCGTCGCTGACGACTCCGCTTGGCTCCAAGAAGCTCCACTCGACGTCGAGGCGCTCCCCGTCCGCGGGGCAACGCACTTTCGTGCGTGCGTCCACGGCGTCCTCCTGCGGCAGCCGTTGACCCAGTATCGGTCGGCTCCGGTGGCGTCTTCACTCCCTGCTGCCTGCCGGCACAAGCGTTTCGGTCGGTCGAGGCTCCAGCGGTGGGTGAGGCACGCGGTGGCTCGCCAGTCGGCCACCCCCCAAGTCGCGACAATCGAGCCCGACGAAACTATCTACAGCCTGTTCGACTGGCTCCGTTGAGTCCGCATCCGAGTGCGAGAGCAGTGACCCCGCGGCGGAAGTCCTGATGGTCAACGGACCGCGCAGTCCTCCTGGCTTGCCCCGCGACGACGGTGGTGATGGCAGAGGCGATCCGTCGCGTGTCCACGAGGAGTACCGCCCCGAGCCCCTCTCTTCGCAGCAGAGGGAAGAGCTTCGCCGCCGTAACATGGATGCACTTCACACTCCTATCGTTGGAGAAACCTCTGAGGCCGGGGCCTTGGAGGAGGTGCGCATGGCCAACTTGGCTGAGCGCACTCGACTGGAGAATCTCCAGCACGCACTCGACGAGCGTGCTCGGCAGCGAGTTCCTGAATCCAGTCGACGACAACTCTTTCTGCCTCCAACCCAGGTATATCGAACTCCGATCCAGAATCTCACGGCTGCTGCCCGAATAGCAGAGTCGATTCAGCCTTCCCAGTCAGAGGCTGGTAGGGGTTTGATGCAGATCCGGGCTTTGCTCCGGGCTGCGGGGGAGCAGAACACAGTAGTGTCACAGTCTCAGAATAGGATTCATAGTAGATCTGTAATGGCAGACACAGTTCAGTCGGCTCACAGCCCAAGATCACCTCCAAGGTGTGAGGGACGTGGAGATCGACAGGATCAGTACAGAAACCGTGAGCAGTATGATCGTCGTCGAGTACCCACGCCTCCCCCAAGGAGTGGGTCATACGCGCCTCGGCAACACGATGACAGGCGCCCTCACAGTGGTGGGCGAAGGATTCCAGTCGACCCCCGGGAGCCGGGCTTTGACGCGAGATCCATTCTCGTTCAAGGTCTGGTTGACAGGAACAGAGCACACAGAGATGGCCACGATAGAGATTACCCGACCGGCAGCAGGGTGCATGTTTCAGGTCCCGAGTGTTTCAGCAGAGCCATCAGAGCAGCAGTGATTCCTCCCAACTTCAGGTTGGCGACTGGAGTCAGCAAGTTCACTGGTGAGTCCAAGCCTGACACTTGGCTTGAGGACTACCGAGTGGCTGTGCAGATTGGTGGTGGCAATGATGAAGTGGCCATGAAGCACCTTCCTCTGATGTTAGAGGGCTCGGCCAGAGCGTGGTTGAATCAGTTAGCACCTGGCAGTATTTATAGCTGGGAAGAGCTTGCCCGAGTGTTTGTCAGAACATTTGAAGGTACATGCAAACGGCCAGCAGGGCTAACAGAGCTACAGTCTTGTGTGCAGAAGTCGAATGAAACTTTGAGAGATTATATCCAGAGATGGATCACGTTGCACCACACGGTGGAGAATGTGTCTGATCACCAAGCAGTTTGTGCCTTCAAGGAAGGCGTCAAGTATCGAGAATTGAATCTGAAGTTCGGTCGGACCGGAGATATGTCTCTGAGTCGAATGATGGAAATTGCTACCAAGTATGCTAACGGTGAAGAGGAGGATCGGCTCCGGAGTGGCAAGCACAAAACAGTCGCCCACGAAACCGGGGGAGGGAACTCCAGTCGAAAGCAGAAGCGCAAAGCCAAGCCAGCTGCTCCTAGAGAAGCCTTGGCCGTGACTCAAGGAGAGTTCAAGGGGAAGCCCAAAGGGCCATGGAACCCCAAGAAAGTAAAAGATCAAGATGGAAATGATGTGTTGGATTTACCATGCCACATTCACACCAAAAAAGATGAGGAGGGTAATCTCATTTACCCGAAACATACCACTCGACAATGTCAGCTCCTAATCCAGCAGTTCCGAGAGAAACATCCCAAAGAAAAGGAGAAAGAATCAAACAAAGTTGAGGATAAGGAAGAGGACGATGATGGTTACCCCCAAGTCAATTCCACTAATGATTTTTGCTGATGTTGAGAGCAAGAGTGGACTGAAAGTCATCAACAGAGAAGTGAACATGGTCGCTCCGGCGACGCCCAGTTATTTGAAGTGGTCTCAGACTGCCATTACATTCGACCAGTCTGATCACCCGACACACATAGCCACCCCTGGGAGGCAAGCGTTGGTGGTCGACCCAGTCGTCGAAGGCACTCGGTTGACTAAGGTTCTGATGGATGGTGGCAGTGGCCTGAATATACTGTATGCGGAGACCTTGAAAGGAATGGGCATTCCGATGTCCAGACTCAGTGAAAGCAATATGAGTTTCCATGGAGTTATTCCTGGCAAGAAGGCTGAGTCACTCGGCCAGATCGCCCTCGATGTGGTTTTCGGTGATTCCAAGAATTACCGCAAAGAAAAGTTGACGTTTGAAGTCGTGATTTCCAGAGTGCTTATCATGCTATTCTGGGCAGGCCGGCTTATGCACGTTTCATGGCTCGACCATGTTACGTTTACCTCAAATTGAAGATGCCTGGTCCCAAAGGAGTGATCACTATCACTGGCAATCGGAAGAAGGCAGAAGAGTGCTTCCAGAAGGGCTCAAAGATCGCCGATGCGCAAATGGCAGTAGTGGAATTGCAGGAGTATCAAAAAAATGCAGATCCGAGTGATTTGTTGCGAGCTAAGAAGCCTGCCACGGATTCAGCATTTCAGTCGTCTGGTGAAACGAAGCCGATTCATATTCACCCGACCGATCCCAATGCTGCTCCGACTCACATTTCGACAACACTCGACTCCAAATAGGAAGAAGCGCTCATCCAGTTCCTCCGTGAGAACTGGGACATCTTTGCATGGAAACCTTCTGACATGCCGGGTGTTCCCAGGGGGCTGGCTGAGCACCGTTTGCGAGTCGACCCAAAAGTGAAACCAGTCAAAGAACATCTTCGACGGTCCGCCGTACAGAAGAGAAAAGCAATCGGTGAAGAAGTGGCTCGGCTCCTAGCAGCTGAGTTTATCCGAGAGATTTACCACTCCGAGTGGCTAGCCAATGTTGTCATGGTCCCCAAGAAGGACGACTCACTTCGCATGTGCATTGACTTCAAGCATATCAATCGGGCCTGCCCGAAAGATCACTTTCCTCTCCCCCGCATCGATCAAATAGTCGACTCGACTGCAGGGTGTGAGCGCTTGTCCTTTTTGGACGCTTATTCCGGGTATCATCAGATCCGACTGTATGGACCCGATGAGATAAAAACAGCTTTCATCACTCCATTTGGGTGCTTCTGTTATGTCACCATGCCATTCGGCCTGAAGAATGCTGGAGCCACATTCATGAGGATGATTCAGAAGTGTTTACTCACTCAAATCAGTCGGAATGTGGAAGCATACATGGATGACATTGTGGTCAAGTCACGTAAAGGTTCCGACCTGTTGGCTGACCTTGCTGAAACTTTTGCCAACCTCAGAAGGTATGATATCAAGCTTAATCCATCAAAGTGCACATTCGGAGTTCCGGGCGGAAAATTACTCGGTTTCCTCGTTTCCGAACGGGGGATCGACGCTAACCCAGAGAAAGTTGGTGCCATTCTCCGAATGAAACGCCCTGTGCGTGTGCACGATGTCCAGAAGCTTACAGGTTGTTTGGCCGCCTTAAGTCGATTCATTTCTCGCCTCGGTGAAAAGGCATTGCCTCTTTACCGACTGATGAAGAAGTCTGATAAGTTCGAGTGGACTCCTGAAGCTGATGCAGCATTTGCAGAGCTCAAAGCCCTGCTTTCCACCCAGCCGGTGCTTGCTGCCCCAATCAGCAAAGAGCCTTTACTGCTTTACATTGCAGCCACTGGACAAGTCGTCAGTACAGTACTTACGGTCGAGCGGGAAGAAGAAGGAAAAGCCTATAAAGTTCAGCGCCCAGTATATTATGTTTCTGAAGTTTTGACTCCATCAAAGCAAAGATATCCACATTATCAGAAGCTTGTTTATGGGATTTATATGACCACGAAGAAGGTTGCACATTATTTCTCTGACCACTCCATTACAGTCGTCAGCGACGCTCCATTATCAGAGATTCTGAACAACAGAGATGCAACTGGTCGAGTGGCAAAGTGGGCGATTGAACTCCTTCCCTTGGATATTAAGTTTGAGGCAAAGAAAGCTATCAAGTCCCAAGCAATAGCAGATTTCCTCGCCGAGTGGATCGAACAGCAACTGCCGACTCAAGTCCACTCGGAGCACTGGACCATGTTCTTTGATGGTTCCAAGATGCTGAATGGTTCCGGTGCTGGGGTGGTACTGGTATCCCCCCGAGGAGACAAGCTCAGATATGTTCTCCAGATTCACTTTGATTCCTCCAATAACGAAGCGGAATATGAAGCACTCTTATATGGGTTACGTATGGCCATCTCACTCGGCGTCCGTCGCCTCATGGTCTACGGCGACTCAGATTTGGTAGTCAATCAAGTGATGAAGGAGTGGGACGTCAGAAGCCCAGCTATGACTGGTTACTGCAATGCGGTGAGGAAGTTGGAAAAGAAGTTTGAGGGGTTAGAGCTCCATCATATACCCCGACTGAAAAATCAAGCAGCCGATGATTTGGCAAAGATAGGTTCCAAGAGGGAAGCCATTCCCAGCAACGTGTTTTTGGAACACATTCATACACCTTCAGTTCAAGAAGATCCTTTCACTGAAGAGCCCCCGCAGCCTAAGAGTGCCACAGATCCGACTGAAGTCGAAGTCCCAGCCGTGGTCGACCTGATCATGGAGGTTTTGGTCATCACTCCCGACTGGACAGTGCCATACATTGCGTATATCCTTAGGAAGGAACTCCCAGAGGATGAAGAAGAGGCTCGACAGATCGTCCGTCGATCCAAAGCCTTTACTGTGATAAGAGGACAACTGTTCAGGGAAAGCGTAACCGGAGTCAGCCAGAAATGCATAACACCAGAAGAAGGTCGAGTGATCCTCAACGACATCCACTCGGGGACCTGTGGTCACCATGCGTCCTCTCGGACCATTGTGGCCAAAGCATACCGAGCTGGATTTTATTGGCCACGAGCAAATGAAATGGCGAAAGATATAGTCGACAAATGTGAAGGCTGCCAGTTTTACTCCAATATGTCCCACAAGCCTGCGTCAGCCCTGAAGACTATTCCACTCGTCTGGCCCTTTGCTGTTTGGGGATTGGATATGGTTGGACCCCTGAGGACTGGTAGGAGCGGCTTCACTCATGTGCTTGTAGCAGTCGACAAGTTTACCAAATGGATTGAAGCCAAGCCTATCAAGAATCTTGAAGCCAGTACTGCCGTCAGCTTCATCAGAGAATTGACATTCAGATATGGAGTTCCGCACAGCATCATCACTGACAATGGGTCGAACTTCGATTCTGATGAGTTCAGAGCCTTCTGTGCTTCCCAAGGCACACGAGTCGACTATGCTTCAGTCGCCCACCCCCAGTCGAATGGACAAGCAGAAAGAGCAAATGGCTTGATTCTCAAAGGACTGAAACCCCGACTGATGCGTGATCTCAAGCACGCAGCAGGCGCCTGGGTCGATGAACTTCCATCAGTTCTTTGGGGATTGAGGACAACTCCCAATCGGTCGACTGGCCGAACTCCATTCTTCTTGGTTTATGGAGCTGAAGCTGTTCTACCGAGTGACTTGCTTCACAATGCACCCCGAGTCAAGCTCTTCTCTGAAGATGAAGCAGAACAGGCCCGGCAGGACGCAGTCGATCTCCTAGAGGAGGAAAGAGAGATGGCCTTAATCCGGTCAACCATTTATCAGCAAGACTTGCATCGATTCCACGCCAGAAACGTGAGGGGCCGAGCCTTTCAAGAGGGAGACTTGGTTCTTCGAGTGGATCAGCAGAAACCACACAAGCTCGCCCCTGCTTGGGAAGGTCCCTTCATTGTCACCAAAGTCCTCCACAATGGAGCATACCATCTTTACAATGTCGAGCATCAGAAAGACGAGCCACGGGCTTGGAACACGGAGCTGCTCTGCCCCTTTTATACTTAAGTACTCATTCGGATGAGATGTAACAAGAAATGCCTTTGTAGTTTGTTTATCAAAGACAAGAGCTTTACAGTCTTCCTAAATGGCTGTTGTTACTTTGTTTGCATCTGAAATCCCCCCAGTGGGTGACTTTGCCGCGAATCCGTTTCGCCTAAAGTTTGAAAAATCCTACCGAGTGGTGAGAAAGCCTCTCACTCGGGGGCTTAGCCGCGAATCCGTTTTGCCTAAAGTTTGAAAAATCCTACCGAGTGGTGAGCAAGCCTCTCACTCGGGGGCTTAGCCGCGAATCCGTTTCGCCTAAGTTTGTAAAATCCTACCAAGTGATGAGCAAGCCTCTCACTCGGGGGCTTAGCTGCAGTCCAGTACTCGCCTAAGTTTGTAAAATCCTACCGAGTGATGAGCAAGCCTCTCACTCGGAGGCTTAGCTGCAGTCCAGTACTCGCCCAAGTTTGTAAAATCCTACCGGGTGATGAGCAAGCCTCTCACTCGGAGGCTTAGCTGCAGTCCAGTACTCGCCTAAGTTTGTAAAATCCTACCGAGTGATGAGCAAGCCTCTCACTCGGGGGCTTAGCTGCAGTCCAGTACTCGCCTAAGTTTGAAAAATCCTACCGAGTGGTGAGCAAGCCTCTCACTCGGGGGCTTAGCTGCAGTCCAGTACTCGCCTAAGTTTGAAAAATCCTACCGAGTGATGAGCAAGCCTCTCACTCGGGGCTTAGCTGCAGTCCAGTACTCGCCTAAGTTTGGAAAATCCTACCGAGTGGTGAGCAACCCTCTCACTCGGGGGCTTAGCTGCAGTCCAGTACTCGCCTAAGTTTGAAAAATCCTACCGAGTGGTGAGCAACCCTCTCACTCGGGGCTTAGCTGCAGTCCAGTACTCGCCTAAGTTTGAAAAATCCTACCGAGTGGTGAGCAACCCTCCCACTCGGGGGCTTAGCTGCAGTCCAGTACTCGCCTAAGTTTGAAAAATCCTACCGAGTGGTGAGCAACCCTCCCACTCGGGGGCTTAGCTGCAGTCCAGTACTCGCCTAAGTTTGAAAAATCCTACCGAGTGGTGAGCAACCCTCCCACTCGGGGGCTTAGCTGCAGTCCAGTACTCGCCTAAGTTTGAAAAATCCTACCGAGTGGTGGGCAACCCTCTCACTCGGGGGCTTAGTTGTAGTCCAGTACTCACCTAAGTTCGAAACACGCTGATATCCGCAAGGACGACGAGGTGTAGGTCGACTGCAACCTTCTCCTTCGGAGCTGCACCACAAGTACAATGTGCGCTCCATCCCTATCCGCAAGGACGACAAGGTACAGGTCGACTGTAACCTTCTCCTTCGGAGCTGCGCCACAAGTACAATGTGCGCTCCATCCCTATCCGCAAGGACGAGAAGGTACAGGTCGACTGTAACCTTCTCCTTCGGAGCTGCGCCACAAGTACAATGTGCGCTCCATCCCTATCCGCAAGGACGACGAGGTACAGGTCGACTGTAACCTTCTCCTTCGGAGCTGCGCCACAAGTACAATGTGCGCTCCATCCCTATCCGCAAGGACGAGAAGATACAGTTCGACTGTAACCTTCTCCTTCGGAGCTACGCCACAAGTACAATGTGCGCTCCATCCCTATCCACAAGGACGACGAGGTCAACTGCAACCTTCTCCTCGGAGCTGCGCCATAAGTACAATAGCTGCATCTCAAGTACAAAGATTATTCCAATTGAAGAGCAAATTCCACTCAAAGGCAAACACAAGCATATTCAGAGATAAACCAAGTTCAGATAAATCCTAAACTTCCGGACGACGGATCAAAAGCATTTGAGCATCAAGCCCGAAGAAGTTTAACGATTACACAATCACTCGGCATTCCGAGGCAAATAAAGGTGGAGCATAATGTTTCTCGGTCACGCGTCAGGAGAAGGACTGGCTGGGTCACAGAAACTGTCAAGGTCTATGCTGTCTGCAATGCGAATGGCGGCGTCAAGGAAAGTGTCCGTGAAGGATTGGAAGGTGTGCCTCTTTGTGTTAGCAACCTTGAGCTCCGCCAGCTTGTCTTCTTTGACGTCTTTGCAGTGCACTCGGACCAAGGACAACGCGACATCAGCGCCACAGCGAGCAAATGACTTCTTCCATTCTTGCACTCAGTCAAGTATTTGATTCAGTCGAGCCATCAAAGACTCGAGGTCTTGAGACAGTTCCGCCTGAGGCCAGAGTTTAGTATCAACCCGAGTCATCGCTGCCTTCAGGCGGGCAAGATAAGCAACCGCGCTGTCCATGCGAGATTCCAGCCGCAGCACATTCATCGCAAAATCATCCTTGACTGGACAATTTATGGGATCGAGACCTGTCTCGACCCGCCCAATTTCCGCTTCAAAGTCTTGGCAAAGCTCTACACAGTTGAGTAAATGGTGAGTCGGCGATATGATCAGGCTTGACAGTCGACCGTAATAAGTCAGTCAATCATCAGTACCTTCAAGTTTTAGGACCAGCTTTGCTGCAAGCTGGCCCAGATAAGACTCCAACTCGCCCTTCTTGGCCTTGAAGCTCCCAAGCTCGTCAGTCAGCTTGTCCTTGTCTTTCTTCAGTCGCTCGACCTCCCGATTGGCGACAGAAACAACAGTGTTCAGTTTGGAGTTCTCTTCTTCTAACTTGCCGACTGAAGCAAGTTTCTTGTCAGCAAGCGCCGTTTTCTCTCGCGCTTCCTTCTGTGCAGCAGCAAGATCCAGATCCTTCTTCTCCAAAGCCTGCTTCATTTTCTCTAAAGAAATAACATTCTTCAGACGGGCTTGGAGTTGACGGTTTTCACTACATACATCTGCTCGAGTGGAGTCACTCGGTTCAAAAAATGGAAAGGAAAAGTGCCAGCAGTGAGATAGACAGTTGACGATTGGTTACCTCCCATGGCAGCTACTTCATCACGAGCAGTCTTGAGATTCTTCTTGGCCAATTCCAGATCAAGGTTGAGGCTGATTTGCTGCTTGTTCATTGTAGAAAGCTGAGCCCCAAGATCACAAGATTTCTGCAGTATAAGCCATATCAGTTGACTGAGATAAAAAGACATCACAGTGATAGCTACTCTAAGACTACCACCGAATCAAACATTCAACGGCAGTCTCGGGGACTACACCCAGTGGGTGCACTTAGCGTGCCCCCACTGGTTTGAATAAACACTCGACATGGCCTGCCCAGCGCGAGAGTAAAAAAAGCAGTTCTCAGACCATAGTCGACTGCCCGCAGTCAACCACGGTCTCGGGGACTACACCCAGTGGGTGCACTTAGCGTGCCCCCACTGGTTCTGGTTTCATTCGACCTGGTCCGTCCAGACCGAGTGACAAAATTCAGATTCTCAGACCACAGTCGACTGCCCGCAGTCAACTATGGTCTCGGGGACTACACCCAGTGGGTGCACTAAGAGTGCCCCCACTAGTTCAAAGATTCAATTCAAGACGACTCAAATTGACTCGTGCAACTTCAAAACAGTCACACCCCAGTGGGTGATCGGATGAGAAGTATGATCAATCAGAAATCAACTAACCTGGACATTGGTCTGCAGAGCAGCTCCGGCGTTGAAGGCCACCTGACTGGCCTCATGCACCACTTTCATTTGCCCCATCACAAGGTTCAACTGAAGAAGAGCTTCCTTGGCGGCAGTCGGTGGGTCGTCCGGGGTTTGATACGCAGTGAAAAGCGATGATGGCAGAGCAGTCGGAGCAACCGCTGGGTCTGATGCGTGGAGTTGTATTGGTGCAGCAGAAGTCTGAGCAGCTGATCCTGATGGGCAATCAGTCGACAGCGGGATAGCGAAAGTGACGTTGGTACGTGCCGGATCTGTCGATCGCTCGACTGCCGTCCCAGGCATCTCAGTCGACTGAGGAACCTGGGCCTCAGGCGCTTTCCCGCTCAGTTCCTTGTCCCTCCTCCTCCTTCCCCTCAGCGGTACTTCTTCTTCATCGTCCGGGAGCACAACAACGTCCCGTGGTGCTGCAACAAACAGAGAAAGTCAAAGAGATAGCTGACAAACAATCCAGTCGTCCAAATAAATTCGAGTCGGGCAGACTTACTGGCTTTGGAGGTAGCTGCATCGTCGGTTTCCTCGTCGTCTGGGGTCTTGTCGATATCCATATCAGTCGCAGCCGAGGCCGGGCTGTAAAGGTTCATCATCCACTCGGTCAGTACAAGAGAATCGGTCAGAACAAGAAAATACGGGGAGAACATTTACCCAGAAGCAACAGGAACGTCCATCTTGATTCTAGGCAAGGTCTTCCGAGCCTTCGAAGGATTGATCTTGGGCTGCTTGGTGACCTTCTCAGCCAATTCTGGAGTCGAAGACCGAGCGCGCTTTTGAGATGGAGCGCTCGAGGCCACAGCCTTGCCGCGCCTGCCCGCGGGATCATGGTGCTGCTTGGATCGACGTTCGGAACGAGGTGGTGAGTCGGCTACCTCCTCGTCGTCCGACTCATCGCTCTCATCTTCATCATCGTCGGCTGGTGACTCCCACTCGCCGCTCTCCTCCGCGCTGTCCTCGCCTTCATGGTCCTGCTCCAGAGCTTGTTCGCCATTGGGCATTGAGTACATCTCTGTATAAATCTACAAAACAAGGAGCCGAGTGGAAATCAGTCGGATCAACAAACAGTCAGAAAACACATCCAAATTCAATCAGTTGTAGTGGCCAAACCTTGTCTGGCTGGTTGCTGTCGCTGAAAGGGTTGACTCTCCTGGCGCCCCTGGGGTTGTCCTTGTTCCCGGTGATGCCCCTCAGCCACTGGGCCACTGTTTTGGCCGCCACCTCCTCCGGATGAACCCGAGCGGTATCACCAGCCCCGGAGTACATCCACATGGAGTGGTCACGAGCTTGGAGTGGTTGAATGCGCCGACTGAGGAACACCTCCAGCAGATCCATGCCGGTGACACCTTGGTTGATCAGTTGAACTACTCTCTCGACCAGCATGCCCGTCTCCGCCTTCTCCGCGGCGGTCACTTTCAACGAAGATGGAGTTTGAACACGATCAAAAGAGAAAGGGGGAAGTCCAGTCGACTGGCCTGGGGTCACGATATCCTGGCAATAGAACCAGGTCGACTGCCAGCCCCTGACCGACTCAGGAAGAGTCATCGAAGGGAAGGAACTCCTCTTCCTCTTCTGAATACCCAGACCCCCACACATCTGGATAACATGGGTTTTCTCGTCGTTCGAGTTCGCTTTCTTCACTGTTTGGGAGCGGATGGTGAAAATGTGCTTGAAAAGACCCCAGTGCGGTCGACACCCCAGGAAATTCTCGCACATGGACACGAATGCGGCAAGGTATGTGATGGTGTTGGGAGTGAAATGATGGAGTTGAGCCCCGAAGAAATTCAAGAAACCTCGAAAGAAGGGGTGTGGAGGAAGCGAGAAGCCGCGGTCGACATGAGTGGCGAGCAGAACACACTCACCCGGTCGCGGCTGTGGCTCCGTTTCCCCCTCCGGCAGCCGCGCGGACTCATGGACGATCAGCCCTAACTCGGCCATATCGTCCAAGTCTTCCTGCCGAAGTGAGGATCGGATCCAATCTCCCTGGATCCAACCCGACGGCAGCCCCGAGCGCGATGAAGATCCCCGATTCGTCTTCTTGCTTTTCGCCGCCCCCGTCGCCTTCTTCGCGCGTTCCAGCGCCGCCGTTTTCTCCTTCCCCATGGCGGCGGAGCGGCGGCGTCGAGAGTGGAGAAGCTGAACGAGGTAAAGGAGCAAGAGGAAGAAGAAGGAGAATGGGCACGCACAGTGCGGACGCCTCGACCTCGCCGCTTTTAAAGGCCTACTTCCGAGTGGCTGACGCGTGGGCCCGGACGATCCTGTCAAATCCCTTAACAGTCGCACACGGGATACGTGGCGAAAAAGGTGGCGCGGAAATCGAAACGTCCTATTTATCTACTCCGCTTACCACGGCGCGCTCCGCCTGGCGCGCTTCCACCAAAATTTCGAATCCCGCGAAATCCGGGATCCTCTACAACCGATCACGCCAAAGATTCCATGTCAAGGATAACACTCGACGGATGACGTTATAAACACCAGTCGGCCATTTCTGAATCGATCAAGGCGACTGAAACGAAGCCGAAGTTCCAACAACTGGCATCCATTTGGAGATGAAAGCAAGAGTCAAAGCAAGGTCAACTTCAACCTTCTTTTCACTCAGACCTCAATCCATTCGGGGGCTAATGATGAGGACATAGACCTGGGGTAGGGTAATAGGCCTGACCTATAAGTCCTACCTAAGGTCCTTGTCCTAGAAACAAAGAGGTTCAAGAGTAAATAGAGGGGACCCAACAAAGGTGTCGAGTGCAATCCACTCGACCTACCATTCACTCGGAGACCCCCCCTTATTTAGGTCACTCGACCACTAAACCACTCGACGTGCAGAAGACCTAAAGCCACTCCGCGCAGCAACGGTCGGGCATTTACCCTTAGACTTAATAGTCATTTATAGCACTTTACTACGGACGTTACCTGTAACGCTCCTTCTTTATGAACATTGAACCCTATGTAACGGAGGGGAACTGGGGTCCTGGCGCACTCTATATAAGCCACCCCCTCCTCTGGGACAAGGGTTCGCACCCCCTGTAACACACACGCATATAATCGAGTCGACCGCCTCCGGGCTCCGAGACGTAGGGCTGTTACTTCCTCCGAGAAGGGCCTGAACTCGTAAAACTCGTGCGTACAGCTTCTCCATAGCTAGGGTCTTGCCTCTACATCCCTACCCCCCATTCTACTGTCAGACTTAGAACCACGACAGGGGTCACACGATTTTATTTTATTTTGGTACTGTCCGATCTATGTCAGATGGCTTGATGGCCGTCTTGTGCCTCCCGACTGACACTGTTAGGAATCTTCCCCGAAGAGCCAGTGACCAACGGCAGAGCAGCTTGCCTCCGACGTCCGTGGCCCCGGCCAAAACCCCGCTCCCCGCCCCACCGCACTGCCGTGGTTGCGCCGCCCCCGGGCCAATCCACAAAGACTCCCCGTCATCCAGATCCGGCGGCGGCAGTACCTTCAACCCACGCAACTCTAAGATAGCCATCTAAGCGCTGCTTCCATGGAGAACTTGCGGCCCCGCACCCTTACATTAGACACCAGCCAACCGGCAGCCTAGGAGCTCCGCCGCCTCGAGGGGTGCTGCTTCCCATTGAGAATCGATTGGCCCAGAATAAAAATTCAGACAACTGACGCCTAAATAAAGTGATTTGAGATGAGGGTGCGACCTATCTAGCGGCATGGTGAAGTAGGCAGGTCCAGCTGCCGAGTCGGTGAAGCCGGCGCGGTTGTGGTGGCCACCGGCGGCAGGGAAACAGCGATGTCGCGACGGTCGACGGCTACGGGGAAGCAGCGCCGGGACTCTGGATGGATCCGAAGTTGGAGCCGCTCCAGCGCCGTGAACAACGGCGGGGGTGAATCGGCTCCGGTACGGTTCACGCAGTCGTCGTCGAGGCAGCTCCAGCAGCACAGAGTAAGAGGCACACGGCCCAGCGCACGACGGCAAATGGACAGCGTCTCCGGCATTAGGGAGGAGGGCGGCTGTGAAATTAGTGCGGTGGGGGCGCCATGGAGGAGGGGCTGAGGTTTCGCGGCTCGGGAGAAGGGAGCTTCCGGGGAGAAGGTGATTTGGCGCCCACGAGGTATGAATGGGGGGAGGGGAATTGGGAGGGGAGTGGAACCATGTTTTACGGACGCATTTGTCTGAAATGTGAGGGGGAGTTACAGTTCTACCCCTGCCTTTAGGCTTCTCGGCTTGGGTCTGTGTACTGAGGGTCGGGGATAGTAGAGTAACTTTGCTTCTCCCCAAATAGTGGGCAGGAGCGATTTCGGGCGAGGAGGGCGTGTTTTGAAATATAGTGGGCGCGAGCGATTTCGGGCGAGGAGAGCATGTTTTGAAATAGTGGGCGCGAGCTATTTCAGGCGAGGAGAGCATGTTTTGCCGACCATGGTTTATGAATTATTCGGCACATGTCATTTCAGCCAAGGAGAAGGCGCGCTTGGATGAAGTTACGAACCTACCCTCGTTGTACAACGGGCCAATTAATGCGTCTCCCACATAGGACGGTAATTTCGCGTCTCCCATTTATTTGCTCGGGCGAATTCCACCGAGGAGAGGATGTTTAACGGTTCGTTCAAAATTTTGGAGAACGAGCATCCATGTCTACCTTACCAAGTCGATTCGAATCAAATTTTGAAATATTAGCTTGCCACTTCTTCTTTATATGGAGAGATGATGCTCGGGAGTAATGTGTTTTTACATGCTCGTTGCTAGCGATTTACTATATGACAAATAGTTGACCCACTCAAAAACGGGAATCAAACCCAAAATGAAATATCTCGATTCAATGAAATAGCTCGTTAACCAGGCCAAAATAGTGAACTAAATCGAAAATTGAACACCTCAATCGAATAGCATATTGTACAGTATTATAGTACTCCATGAACATGTTGAAAGTCAAATTAATGAACTTGTTTGATTTACACATATATCTGTTCATGTGTGGATTGCAGACAACATGTTCTCCAATTTAAATATTTGAATGCAAGTTTATATCGAAACATGGTTTATATCAGTCTTTGATGCATAAAACGCGACCTCCCCCTCTCTCGGACTCCTGCTCTCTCTCTCTCTCTCGCCAACAATCTTCAATTCTATCACACGCACCCAACACACAAACCTTGTTGGTCCTCTCTCTTTCTCTCCATCTCTCTCTCTCTCTCTTTGTGTGTGTGCGCGGGGGGGGGGGGGTCTTTCTAGTTCGCATGCATATATACTCCATCTATAGGTCTCTCTCGCACACTATGTATGATTCTCTAGTCAAAGCTAGATATCTTGGGTGCACTCATCGTATGCACACAAATTCCTTGGCTCGTTGCCCGTAACTCTCTCACGCACCACCCTGTCGTCTCGGAGCTCTTCCCCCTCTCTCTCAAACTCTCCATCTACCTGGGTCACACATTCACATGCATATATCACTCGCACTTGATAGGCCCATCTAAAACTCTATCTCTCTCCCTCGTTCTCTCTCCATCTCACACGCACACACACACAATCTCATGCCTAGCTAGCCAAGTATGATGGTCTCTCACTCAATTGTAGGCACACGCAGTCCCCCCTATATGTATATGACTAGCTAATCTTAGTCTCCATCACAAACATGTGCATGGTCTATCTCGATTTGTCTCAGGACATCTTTCTATCGCGCATGCACCTCCCTCGATCTCCCACCCATATAGTCCCCTCACGATCTCGAGGGTGTCTCTCTATCACAAACACACCCTCTCGCCCTCCCCATGCGTCCATGTTCTCCATGTGTCCCTCTCGACCTTTGTTCCTTGTTGGCCAGACCTCTATTGGACATGTGCTATAGGGGTGTCTCTCTCCGTTGCAAACAATCACACACTAGCTATCTTCGTGTATCTCCTCGCCTCGCTTTTCTATCTCAGAGATGCATGCGTGATATGTTCGCCTAAGAAACGAAAAAACACACTCTCTCTAATTTATCGTTTGTTGTCACTTTCTCTTTCACACACATACTCTTTTTGCACACTTACTCATTCTCCTTCACACGCACTTGATCCCTCTCGACTTAGGCACTCTCCTCGGTCCATAGCATATTGATTTATTGAAAAGTCAAACATCACAAAGTTTGACCATGTACGTGGAGAAAAACAATTACATCTGGAACGGCAAACATATACCATTAGATTCACCATGAGATGTAGTTTCGTATGATGTATCTTTGGTATTGAAGATATAAATAACATTTGTGTAAACCTGATCAAAGTTTCAAAGTTTGACTTCTAAAAAAATTACATGCACTGCATTATCGAGCGGATGGAATATCTCTTTCCCCCTCTCAGCTATCTGACGCACCACTCAGCCTTATCGGGGCTCCTCAATCTCTCTCAAACTTTATATCTCCCTGGTTCACACATACACATGTCTCGCTCGCGCTATACATATAGACCCATCCAACACTCTCCGCCCTTGTTCTCTCTCTATGTGACACGCACCCCCCTAATAAGTACCATAATCCCTCACTCCATCATAGGCGCAAGCACTCCCCCCTAAGTATGATTATCTCTCACTAGCCATCAGGAACACACGTATTGTCTCCTTCCATCCATACGTCTATCTCGATATCTCTCGGGGTATCTTCTATCGCGCACACACCTTGTCACTCGATCTCCCACCCATGTAGTCCCATCACGATCTCCAGGGGATCTCTCTATGACAAACATACACTCTCTCCTCCCCATGTCTGCATTTTCTCCGTACGTCTCTCTCGACCTCTCCCTTGTTTGTCAGACCCCTCTTGGCCACGTGCTAGGGGTCTTGCTCTCTCGGTTGCAAACAACCACACACTATCTCCTCACCTTGCTTCCGTTGTCGAAGATGCATGTGTGATATGTTTGCATAAGACACACACGTTTTTTCTCGACTTTTATCGAGTGTTGTCCATGTCTCTTTCACACACGCACACACACTTTTTTCACTCACTCTTTCTATTTCACTCTCTCTCTCTCTCTAGTTAGGGACTCTCTCACATCCATAAGCATATGGATGTTTTGAAAAGTCAAACCTCAGAAAAGTTTGACCAGGTATATGTGGAGAAAAACATTTACATCTGGAAAGATCATTAGATTCATCACAACATGTACTTACTTCATACTATCATTTATCTTTGGTATTGTAGATATAAGTAATTTCTTTATAAACTTGGTCAAAGTTTCAAAAGTTTGACTTTTAAAAAATGTTGGAACTACATTATCGAACGGAGGGAGTAGCTCTTTCTCTCTCTCTCTGCTATCTCTCACGGGCCTCCCCTCTCACACGAACACTCTATACCGATGGATTATACGCTCACTGTGTCAGCGTATAGCTCCGTATATTGTTTAGTTGACCGGTCAACCAGTCCACATGCTGCCTTGTCAGCTCGTGTTCTGTATCTTCGTGTGCTGGCCCATGTGGCAGTGGGTGAAAATAAGTAAACTAGAGGCCCATCTGACACGTGGTGAAGTAAACAAAGTTGAAACCACTCGGGGTAGCACCCCGCACGCTAGTAAATTTAGGGCGCATTGAGGACACACTTCTTCCGCGTGGAGGACGCACTCGCGCACAATTCACCACTGCGCGGCGGCATGCACAGAAGGACAAACCTGCGCACACCCAACACACAACACACACCAGCACACGTGTACACCGGCGTCGCCGCCGGTTGAGATGGACGGCGAGGCAGCCAACAACCGGAGGCGGCTCGAGCGAAAACCGCATCCGGCAAGCCTGGACTTCATCAGCAGCCTCCCCGACGACATGCTGCTCATCATCATCGGCCTCCTCCCCACCAAATCTGCCGTGCGGACCGCCCTGCTCTCCCGGCGGTGGCGCCCCCTCTGGCACCGCGTCCCCCTCAACCTCACCGTCGATAGCTGCCTCTGCGACGGGGATTGCAAACGCATGGCCGCAGTCCAAGATCCTTTCATTGCACCCTGGGCCAGCCAGATGCCTTGACATCCGCATGTTCAGTACCAACTGCAAGGTCCAACCCAAGTTTGACGAGTGGTTCTTATCCCCCGCCCTAGATCAGCTCGAGGAGCTCAGCTTTGAAGCTGGACGATGTCGCTCTCTGCCGCCGTCCGCGCTCCGCCTCGCGCCAACGCTGCACCGCGCCAGCTTCAGCTCCTGCTATCTTCCCCAGATTAATGCCGCGCCCGCCCTTCTTCTCCCTCAACTCAAGCAGCTCGACCTCTACGACGTTGTCATCTCGAAGAAGGCTATGGAGCACCTGCTCCGCAGCTGTACTGCGCTCGAGTACCTTCGTCTTGAGCAGATCCACGGGTTCATTAGCCTCCACATCGCCTCGACGAATCTCCGATGGATTTATGTGTCTTGCTGGCCCCGCAACAAGACATCAATTGGGAAGAGATCACTCCAGCTGTTCCACATTATGGTCATTGAGAATGCGCCTTTCCTTGAGAGATTGCTTGTATCGGATCTAGAAGGTCCAACAAAAATCAGGGTCATTGACGCGCCGAAATTGACAGCGTTGGTGCACTCGTCTGCCAAATTCTCCGAACTCTTTATTGGACCCATAATCGTTCAGGTACAGCACTCATCTTCTTCTCTGTCTTCTTGAAATTCACATTTTTAAATTTCTTCTTGATGTATTTATGACCGTCTTCCAGAAAATGATTCCCACAAGCTTGACCCAGTCCATGCGCATAGTGAAGATCTTGGCAATAAAATCTATCGGCCCCAATCTGGATCAAGTTGTTGGATTCCTTACATGCTTTCCGCGTACGTATAAGCTACTCATCGAGGTGAAACTTCTTTCCTATTAGTAAACAGTAATCACAATGTAACTCAAACTTTTCGTAATTTTCCCAAATTACGATGACAAGTGTAGTGTTCAAAACTGCATCTATGCACTGCACCGAAAGAAATGTTTTTAGTATTTTTTCTCACGTGATCACCTGCATCGTTTCTTTTGTTGTACTACTATAGTAGCCTAGGCTAGTCATAGTGGAAAGTAACTTAGACTACTCCAGTAACTCTATGGTTACCCTAAGAGCAAGTACTACCTCCGTCCTAGTTTACTCTTCCTATTTTGTAGTATCAAAATTTGACCATAGATTTAACTGACAAAATGTTAATGCATGTCACTAAGAACTATATCGTTGGATTCGTATTTGAACATAATTTCAAATGGTGTAATTTTCAGTCACATGCATTGGCATTTTCTTACATAAATATATGGTCAAAATTTTATACTAAATAAGAGGTAGTACAAAAGTGGGCTATAACGGCCCTCCACTATGTAGGCCAAAACACGTGCCAAATTCACTTGTGATGCATTTGGCATCGATGCCCCTCCATTGCTCACCTGGTGCCCCAATCTGGATCACCTACTTTGCTCCGGTGCCAAATTAACTCACGCAATGAAAAAACACTTGCGTGGGAGAGAGAGAGGACTGAGGCAATAAAAAACACTTGTTTGGGAGGGTGAGAGGCTGGTGTAGTTGGTTTGATTGATTTGTTTATACATGTGGGTCTGTGTGCACAGCGGTGCCAACTCTCTCACATCGGGAGAGCGGTGCCAAAATCTTTTGATTTGACATCGATGCATATTATGTGGCATACTTTTGCGAAATATGGCATCGGCCACATAGTTGAAGGCAACAAATGCCCAAGCTCTTCACGTACTCCTAGGTAAATGAGAGGAAAGAGAAAGAGAGAGAGAGTGAAAAAATATCACTAGCCAGCCAACCCTATCGTATGAGCGAATGATATTGGTACCTCTTGATGAGACGGCAATCTTATACAGCCAGCTGCTCTAATATGTTCTCTTCTTTTGCAGATAAAAAAGACCCGAAAGTGAAAATTGTGTTGCACTATAACAATCTCATCGAATGCCTTGATCTCCATCTTACAGAAATTGATTTGATCAACTACCGAGGCAGCACATCTGAGATTAAATTGGCCAGGTTCTTTGTTCTGGAGGCAAGTGTGCTCAAGGTAATGAGGTTTGGCGTTCTCTGGCGCAACAATGAATGGCGTGCTGATCACCGCAAGCGTCTAAGCCTAAATGACAAAGTCTCCGTGGAAGCTGAATTTGTTTTTGAAACATCAAGTGGCCAGAGACTCGAAAACTTATTTGCCCATAAGTGACTTGTCAGGGCGGTGGATTTTAGTTCGTACGATAATGCTGCATCCACCTAAAGTAACGAAAGTTCTTACGTAAACTTCCTAGTAATTCCCTCTTCGTAGGTGCAGCATTACTCCTAACATTTGTAATATTAGTTTGAAACTTGTAATATTGCCGTGTCCTATTCCTGCGTTTTCAAAATCCTGCGAATCAAACAGGCCCTGAGTTGTGATGATGTTGTGCCTGCCATCTTTCACCAATAGCCGTCGGATCTAGATCTGACGCATACAAACCAAACTTCTCCAGTTTTGCAAAAAGATGCCCGCACTTGTTCCTGTCGGATCACGGGTTCCGGCAAAACCCTCAAGGTTCGAACACTGGGGTGCGCGCGAAGATTTCCCCCCTACCGATCCACGTCCTAGCTTGCTAAGATCTCAAGAACGAACTCGACGAACTCACAACCTGAGGGACACAAGATTTATAATGGTTCGGGCCACCATTGTGGTGTAATACCCTACTCCAGTGTAGTGGTGGTGGATTACCTCTTGGGCTGATGATGAACAGTACAAAGGGAAGAATAGCCTCCTGAGGATGAGGTGTTCTAGTGCTTGGCGAACTTGTGTGGGTGAGGATTACTCAAGATGAGATGCCTAAGGCTCCTTCGAGTTGCCTCCTACTGTGGTGGCTAGTCCTATTTATAGAGGCCTTGGTCCTCTCCCCAAAAATTGAGCGGGAAGGGAGCCAACAACGGCCAATTTGAAAGGGGACAGCTAGTACAGCTTATCCTAACAAAAGCGGTCTTCGCCTGTAAAAGGCTCTGGTGGTGACGCTGCCTTGGGCTCCATGGTGACCTCCGTCTTGTCGTCCTGCTGGTCTTGGTCTCGTTGCACTGATATGGAAACCTTTGCTTGATGCCTCGGTACTTCACGCCTGTGCTTGCCCCCTTAGCACCAAAGAGGAAACAAGGACGCTGCGCACGCTGGCGCCCGCCTGGTCTCGATCGTCATGGCTCACGTCACGAGAACCTCGCAAGGTTTGCCTTGCCTTGATCTCTCCGCCCCTCGCGAGCCTGCCTGGCGAGGCCGCTCCTGAGGAGGTCTTGCGTCGTCCGCCTCGCAAGGCTTGGCCCCTCGCGAGGGTCTGGGATGCCTTGTTGATGAAGATGGGCCGTACAGGCCTGCTAGCAAAGCCACCCCATGGGCCGCAGGCAGGCATGTCTGGGGACCCCCGTTCCCAGAACTCCGACAGTAGCCCCCGGGCCCAAGGCGCGCTCGGGCTTGGCTTCGAGGTGAAGCCAAAGGTCAAGCGTGGAGCACCGCGGGCCCCAAAAGCCTGCGGCCTTGGTCGACGCGTGGCGGTTGATTGGACGTGGGCATCTCCGCTTCCCCATGCTGTCTCGGCAACTGCCCGACTTGACAAGTCCCTGCGACATGCAAGGAAAACCATCATTACATGTGATCGTGGGGGGCGCTGGTTGGCCTTCTCCTGCTATAAATGAGGAGGGGGTAGAGCCCCCGTCGCTCATTTCTTCCCATTCCGCTTGCTTCTTCTTCTGCTCCACCGCCGACTCCAATGGCGCCGTCGAAGACGTTCTCCACCGCAGAGAACGGAAAGGCCCCTCGCGAGGGGCCCGGCTCCTCGGCGCCCAAGCGTGGACGCGGCCGTCCCCGTAAGCACACCGCGACCCCCGCCGTGGCCCCCGTTCCCGCGGGGGCGCCGCTGCGCGTGGCAGGGGTCGTTCTAGTCGTGGGAGCCCTGTTGACGAAGGGAGACGCGCCATGGTCGCTGATGACCCACAAGTATAGGGGATCTATCATAGTCCTTTCAATAAGTAAGAGTGTCGAACCCAACGAGGAGCAGATGGAAATGATAAGCGGTTTTCAGCAAGGTATTCTCTGCCAGCACTGAAATTATAGGTAACAGATAGTTTTGTGATAAGATAATTTGTAACGAGCAACAAGTAACAAAAGTAAATAAAGTGCAGCAAGGTGGCCCAATCCTTTTTGTAGCAAAGGACAAGCCTGGACAAACTCTTATATAAAAGAAAGCGCTCCCGAGGACACATGGGAATTATCGTCAAGCAAGTTTTCATCACGTTCATATGATTCGCGTACGGTACTTTGATAATTTGATATGTGGGTGGACCGGTGCTTGGGTGCTGTCCTTACTTGGAGAAGCATCCCACTTATGATTAACCCCTATTGCAAGCATCCGCAACTACAAAAGAAGTATTAAGGTAAACCTAACCATAGCATGAAACATATGGATCCAAATCAGCCCCTTACGAAGCAACGCATAAACTAGGGTTTAAGCTTCTGTCACTCTAGCAACCCATCATCTACTTATTACTTCCCAATGCCTTCCTCTAGGACCAAATAATGGTGAAGTGTCATGTAGTCGATGTTCACATGACACCACTAGAAGAGAGACAACATACATCTCATCAAAATATCGAACGAATACCAAATTCACATGACTACTAATAGCAAGACTTCTCCCATGTCCTCAGGAACAAACGTAACTACTCACAAAGCATATTCATGTTCATAATCAGAGGGGTATTAATATGCATAATGGATCTGAACATATGATCTTCCACCAAATAAACCAACTAGCATCAACTACAAGGAGTAATCAACACTACTAGCAACCTACAGGTACCAATCCCAGACTTAGAGAAAAGAATTGGATACAAGAGATGAACTAGGGTTTGAGAGGAGACGGTGCTGGTGAAGATGATGATGGAGATTGGCCCCCTCCCGATGAGAGGAGCGTTGGTGATGACGATGGCGATGATTTCCCCCTCCCGGAGGGAAGTGCCCCGGCAGAACAGCTGCGCCAGAGCCCTAGATTGGGTCCGCCGTCTCGTGCCGAAAGCTTGCTTATGGTTTTTCTTTGGATGAAAGACTTCATATAGCAGAAGATGGGCACCGGAGGGCCAACAGGGGGACGAGGCAGGGGGCACGCCCAGGGGGTAGGGCGCGCCCAGGGGGTAGGGCGCGCCCCCCACCCTTGTGGCCAGGGTGTGGGCCCCCTCTGGTATTTCTTCCACTCAATATTTTTTATTATTTCCAAAAATAACTTCCGTGGAGTTTCAGGACTTTTGGAGTTGTGCAGAATAGGTCTCTAATATTTGCTCCTTTTCCAGCCCAGAATTCCAGCTGCCGGCATTCTCCCTCCTTATGTAAACCTTGTAAAATAAGAGAGAATAGGCATAAGTATTGTGACATAATGTGTAATAACAGCCCATAATGCAATAAATATCGATATAAAAGCATGATGCAAAATGGACGTATCAACTCCCCCAAGCTTAGACCTCGCTTGTCCTCAAGCGGAAGCCGATAACGATAAATATGTCCACATGTTTAGAGGCAGAGGTGTCGATAAAATAAAATACGGCCATGAGGGCATCATGATTACTCTCATAACAGCAACATATATGGATAATGTCATATGATTTCTTATGCTCAAGTAATGATCTATTCACAATGCAAAGTATGAATTGGAAACTTCATTGAGAACCAACAAACTATAAGCTCAGTCATTGAAGCAATTGCAATTTATCATAACATGAGAAAGAGTCTATGTCAGAGCTTTTCAGCAAGCCCACATACTCAACTATCATTTAGTCTTCCACAATTGCTAACACTCACGCAATACTTGTGGTTATGGAGTTTTAATCAGACACAGAGAAAGATACGGCTTATAGTTTCGCCTCCCAACCTTTTACCTCAAGGGTAATGTCAACAATAATAGTTCATGCTAACTTACATCCAATTAGATATATATGTCTGGATCTTTCCAACACACTGTGCTTGCCAAAGGATAAAATATAAAAAGGAAAGGTGAAGATCACCATGACTCTTGCATAAGGTAGAAGATAGAAGTAAAAGATAGGCCCTTCGCAGAGGGAAGCAGAGGTTGCCATGCGCTTTAGAGTTGGATGCACAAAATCTTAATGCAAAAGAACATCACTTTATATTGCCACTTGTGATATGGGCCTTTATTATGCAGTCCGTCGCTTTTATTTCTTCCACATCACAAGATCGTATAAAGCTTATTTCCTCCACACCAATCAATCATACATATTTAGAGAGCAATTTTTATTGCTTGCACTGATGACAACTTACTTGAAGGATCTTACTCAATCCATAGGTAGATATGGTGGACTCTCATGGAAAAACTAGGTTTAAGGGTTTTTGGAAGCACAAGTAGTATCTCTACTTGGTGCAAAGAATTTGGCTAGCACGAGGGGGAAAAGCAAGCTCAACATGTTGGATGATCCATAACAATATACTTTATTTCGGATATAAGAAAACATAACCCATTACGTTGTCTTCCTTGTCCAACATCAACTCTTTAGCATGTCATATTTCAATGAGTGCTCACAATCATAAAAGATGTCCAAGATAGTATATTTATATGTGAAACCTCTCTTTCTTTATTACTTTTAATTGCAACAATGACCAAAGCTATGTTTGTCAACTCTCAACAATTTTTAATCATCATACTCTTCCTATGTGCAGTCATTACTCTCCATAATATCAATATGATCTCTTTGTTTCTTTTTATTCTTTCTTTTTCTTTTATCCCCTTAAGATCGTAGCAAGATAATCAAGCCCTTGACCCAACACTAATCTTTATTATATATCTCACGGACTCGATAACATAAAGGGATCATGAAGCAAAACTCAAAACTAGATCATACCAAAAACTTTATTCTACTATATCAAGACAATACTAAAAAGGATCGAACTAAGAAAAACGGTAAAGATAGGAGATGTGGTGGTGATACGATACCGGGGCACCTCCCCCAAGCTTGGAAGTTGCCAAGGGGAGTGCCCATACCCATGTGATTATATCTCCTTTGTTTGTGAGGATGATGGAGTTGTTGATGATGACAGTTGTGCCTTTAGCTTCTTCATACTGTAATTGAGAAGGGCAATTTCCTCCTTTAAATCATCGACCTCCGATTCTAGCTTCAAGATCTTGTCACATAAATCTCCTTTGCTTTTTTGCCGAAAATGAGAAGGAATAGATCGGCTGTTAGATAGTTTAGCCCTCTTAGGGAGACTGGATTTCTTGAACTTCACGTGCATATCCCCAGGTTGAGGTAGAGGGACATCCTCCTCCTCCGAACTTGAATCATTGATCCTCATCAAATCAGCATCCTCCTCCTCATCCGTAGTTCAACCACAAGGGGATAGATCCCCATAGGTCTTTGGGTCAGCAATGAGGTGCGAGACATAGCTCTCTCCGTCGGAATCCTGAGATGACATCTTGCTCCAAATCTGCTACAAAAACAACACGGAACGAAAATAGAAATAATTGCGTGATACGGTGGTCAAAACCTTTGGGAGATTATATAATGAATTTTTACCGACCAAAATACGTAACGTGCAAGCAAACGGAGTCCGGAGAGCGCACGAGGTGCCCACAAGGCAGGGGGGCGCGCCCACGGGGTAGGGCGCGCCCTCCACCCTCGTGGAGCCCTCGTGTCCTTCCCGGACTGCTTCTTATTTTTCTATTTTTCTAAATATTCCAAAACGGAGAAAAATTGCCATTAGAACTGTTTTGGAGTCGGTTTACTTACCGTACCACATACCTATACCTTTTCGGAGTCTGAAATGTTCCGGAAAGTGTCCCTTATGTATTCCTCTGGGGTTACGGTTTCAATAACATTTGTTTCAACATTTATAGGATTACCTGAGATATAATGTTTGATTCTTTGACCGTTCACCACCTTCGGATTTGTGCCTTCGTAGTTGTTGATTTTTATGGCACCGGAACGATAGACCTCCTCGATAATGTAAGGACCTTCCCATTTAGAGAGAAGTTTTCCTGCAAAAAATCTTAAACGGGAGTTGTATAGCAATACATAATCACCTACATTAAACTCACGCTTTTGTATTCTTTTGTCATGCCATCTTTTAACTTTTTCTTTAAACAATTTGGCATTCTCATAGGCTTGGGTTCTCCATTCATCAAGTGAGCTAATGTCAAATAACCTCTTCTCACCGGCAAGTTTGAAATCATAATTGAGTTCTTTAATTGCCCAATATGCCTTATGTTCTAGTTCGAGAGGTAAGTGACATGCTTTTCCATAAACCATTTTATACGGAGACATACCCATAGGATTTTTATATGCAGTTCTATAGGCCCATAATGCATCATCAAGTTTCTTGGACCAATTCTTTCTAGATCTATTAACAGTCTTTTGCAAAATTAATTTGAGTTCTCTATTACTCAATTCTACTTGACCACTAGACTGTGGGTGATAAGGAGATGCAATTCTATGATTAACATCATACTTGGCAAGCATTTTACGAAAAGCACCATGAATAATGTGAACCACCATCAGTCATTAAATATCTAGGGACTCCAAACCTCGGAAAAATAACTTCTTTAAGCATGTTAATAGAAGTGTTATGATCAGCACTACTAGTTGGAATAGCTTCTACCCACTTAGTAACGTAATCAACATCAACTAAAATATGAGTATACCCATTAAAGGCAGGAAACGGTCCCATATAATCAAAGCCCCAAACATCGAATGGTTCAATAACAAGTGAATAATTCATAGGAATTTCTTGACGTCTACTAATATTACCAATTCTTTGACATTCATCACAACATAAGACAAACTTACGAGCATCCTTGAAGAGAGTAGCCCAATAAAAACCGGATTGCAATACCTTATGTGCAGTTCTATCTCCAGCGTGGTGTCCTCCATAAGCTTCGGAGTGACACTTGCGTAGGATCTATTCCTGTTCATGCTCAGGTACACAACATCTAATAACACCATCTACTCCTTCTTTATAAAGATGTGGGTCATCCCAAAAGTAATGTCTCAAATCATAAAAAAACTTTTTCTTTTGCTGGTATGTGAAACTAGGTGGTATAAATTTAGCAACAATGTAATTGGCATAATCAGCATACCATGGAGCAGTACGAGAAGCATTTATGACATTTAATTGTTCATTAGGAAAGCTATCATCAATAGGTAGTGGGTCATCAAGAACATTTTCTAACCTAGACAAGTTGTCTGCAACGGGGTTCTCTTCTATCAATAATATGCAAATCAAATTCTTGTAGCAAGAGGACCCATCTAATAAATCTAGGTTTAGCATCTTTCTTTTCCATAAGATATTTAATAGCAGCATGATCCGTGTGCATAGTTACTTTAGAATCAACAATATAAGGTCTGAACTTATCACAAGCAAATACTGCTAAAAATTCTTTTTCAGTAGTAGCATAATTTCTCTGGGCATTGTCTAGAGTTTTACTAGCATATTGAATAACATTTAATTTCTTATCAACTCTTTGCCCTAGAACAGCACCTACAGCATAATCACTAGCATCACACATGATTTCAAAGGGTAAATTCCAATCAGGTGGCTGAACAATAGGTGCAGAAATCAATGCTTTCTTAAGTATTTCAAATGCTTCTACACAATCATCATCAAAGACAAATGGTATATCTTTTTGTAATAAATTAGTCAGAGGCCGAGAAATTTTTGAGAAGTCCTTAATGAACCTCCTATAACATCCAGCGTGACCAAGAAAACTTCTTATACCTTTGATGTCCTTGGGACATGGCATCCTTTCAGTAGCATCAACTTTAGCTTTATCAACTTCAATACCTCTTTCAGAAATTTTATGCCCCAAGACAATACCTTCATTAACCGTAAAGTGGCACTTCTCCCAATTCAAGACAAGGTTAGTTTCTTCACATCTCTGCAAAACTTGATCAAGGTTGCTCAAGCAATCATCAAAAGAGGATCCATAGACGGAGAAATCGTCCATGAAAACCTCACAAATCTTTTCATAAAAATCAGAGAATATAGCCATCATGCATCTTTGAAAGGTAGCAGGTGCATTACATAAACCAAAAGGCATACGTCTATAAGCAAAAGTACCGAAAGGGCAAGTAAATATGGTCTTAGCTTGATCATCAGCTGACACAGGTATTTGAGAGAAACCAGAATAACCATCTAGAAAGCAAAAATGTGTATGTTTGGATAATCTTTCTAGCATTTGATCAATAAAAGGTAAGGGGTAATGATCTTTTTTAGTAGCCTTATTTAATTTGCAGAAATCAATTACCATCCTAGAACCTGTAATAATTCTTTGCGGGATCAATTCATCTTTATCATTTGGAACGACAGTAATACCTCCCTTCTTAGGGACACAATGGACAGGACTTACCCACTGACTATCAGCAACGGGATAGATTATACCTGCCTCAAGGAGCTTTAGTATTTCCTTTCTTACCACTTCTTTCATCTTAGGATTCAGGCGTCGTTGGTGATCAATAACTGGTTTGGCATCTTTCTCCACATTTATTTTATGTTGACATAGAGTGGGACTAATGCCCTTAAGATCATCAAGAGTATATCCAATAGCAGCACGGTGCTTCTTCAGAGTTTTCAATAATTTTTCTTCCTCCTTCTCTGAAAGGTTAGCACTAATAATAACAGGATATATCTTCTTTTCATCAAGATAAGCATATTTAAGAGTATCAGGCAATGGTTTAAGCTCAAACACGGGATCACCCTTGGGTGGAGGAGGATCCCCTAGGATTTCAACAGGCAAGTTGTGTTTCAGAATAGGTCCCTGTTTAAAGAATAATTCATCTATTTCCCTTCTTTCGTTCATAAACATATCATTTTCATGGTCTAGCAAATATTGTTCTAAAGGGTCACTAGGAGGTACGGCAATAGACGCAAGACCAATAATTTCATATTTACTAGACAATTCTTCTTCACGGTGTTGTCTATGAAATTTAGAAAAGTTGAACTCATGAGACATATCACCTAGACCAATGGTAACAACATCCTTTTTGCAGTCTATCTTAGCATTAACAGTGTTTAAGAAGGGTCTACCAAATATAATGGGACAAAAGCTATCTTGTGGGGAACCAAGAACAAGAAAATCAGCAGGATATTTAGTTTTCCCACACAAGACCTCAACATCTCTAACAATCCCAATTGGTGATATAGTATCTCTATTGGCAAGCTTAATGGTAACATCAATTTCTCCTAACTCAGTAGGTGCACTATCATGCATAATTTCTTTGTATAAGTCAATAGGTATTGCACTAGCACTAGCACCCATATCACACAAGCCATGATAACAATGATCTCCTATTTTAACAGAAATAACAAGCATGCCTACCACAGGTCTATGTTTATCTTTAGCACAAGGTTTAGCAATTCTAGCAGTTTCATCACAGAAGTAAATAAAATGCCCATCAATATTATCAGCCAAGAGATCTTTAACAATAGCAATATTAGGTTCAACTTTAACTTGCTCAGGAGGTGTATAGGTTCTAATATTGCTCTTACGAACCACAGTTGAAGCTTTAGCATGATCCTTTATTCTAACAGGGAAAGATGGTTTCTCAACATAAGTAGTAGGAGCAACAGGATAATTATAAGTGATAGTCTTTTCTTCAACTTTAATAGGTGAAACTACTTTTACTTCTATGGGAGGATGATATTTAAACCACTTCTCCTTAGGGAGATCAACGTGAGCAGCAAAAGATTCACAAAAAGAAGCTACTATCTCAGAGTCAAGTCCATATTTAGTGCTAAATTTACAGAAAACATCGGTATCCATAAAAGATTTAACACAATCAAACTTAGGTGTCATACCTGACTCCTTACCTTCGTCGAGATCCCAATCTTCAGAGTTGCGTTTAATTATTTCCAATAAATCCCATTTGAATTCAATAGTCTTCATCATAAAAGAGCCAGCACAAGAAGTATCGAGCATGGTGCGATTGTTATCAGAAAGCCGAGCATAAAAATTTTGAATAATCATTTCTCTTGAGAGCTCATGATTGGGGCATGAATATAACATTGACTTAAGCCTCCCCCAAGCTTGAGCGATGCTTTCTCCTTCGCGAGCCAAAAATTATATATATAATTACGATCACGATGAACAAGATGCATAGGTGTCGGGTGGTTGGTGCGACATATGCCAAGGGATGGCTTATCATTGTGGGAGCCAATAAAACGTCGCCGGTGCCCGGAAACGGGATGAGGCGAAGACATGCACGCCGGCGAATCTTACCCAGGTTCGGGGCTCTCCGAGGAGATAACACCCCTAGTCCTGCTCTGCGGGGTCTCCGCATGATCACTAGATCGATAAAGGGTAGCTACAATCGCTCCTAGAGCTGTTGGGATCAAGGGAGAAGAAGAACAAGGCTAGCTCTTGCTTCTCTCTCTCTATGGTGTGTGTACTATGTGTGGGTGTTAACCTAGAAGCCAACTATGCTCAGAGGCCAACCCTTTGCATGGGTGCTCCGGGGGGTTTATATAGGCCTACCACCCGGGGGTACAATGGTAATCCGACTGGGATCTGGTCCCAGCCATCAGTGTCTACGCTCACCGGCTTCTCCGCCGGCTGCCTGGTCCCGCCGGCTGCCGGCTACTTGGTCGACAGGCCGGCCCCACCGCCTAAGGTCTTGTCGGCGGCTGCTTACTGTAGCCGCGCCTCTGATGATGAGGGCTTTGTCGAGGTAAGCGTGGCTACAGTGATACGCCTCGGGGGCTATCACTGTAGCCTCACCTCGTCTTGTCTCCTTAATGGGGCTCCTGCTTCGAGGAAGGGAGTAGCCGGCTTCTGGAGGCCGGCTATACTCTTGGCCGACTAGGAAAAGCCGGGCCGCCTTCACATCTCTCTCTGGCTGAAGGGGCCCGCAGTCCTTGGGCCGTACGGGAGTAGGTAGTGGATGACGTCGAGGCCAACGTGGCTACAGTGCCGAGCCGCACGGGAGACGTCCCTCCCGTACGGCCTCCTATAGCCATGCCCGCCTCGGGCTTCGGGGGTCATGGGCCGCACTGTGGCCACACCCGGTCACGTCGCCGTTATGGAGGGGTGGTTGTGATCTTGGCCGGCTCCTAGGAGTCGGCGTCCTTCCCGGTCGGCTTCTTGGAGCCGGCCTCCCCGTAGTCGTCCTGGGGAGGAGTCGGTGAGGCTGGGTCGCCTTCCGGGAGTCGGCTTTAGTGGTAGCCGGCCAGGGAAGGCGGCCCAAATGCTTGGAGTGCTTGAAGGCCCAAAGGCCTGATAAATTTTCCGAAGAGCCAGGGGTAGTCGGTTAGGCTACCCGTGGCCATTTCCTCCGACAGTAGTCCCCGAAGCTGATTGGGCTTCGAAGTGGAGTGGGGTTCAAGAAGCTCGATCAGCTTCCTATCGTGACAAGCCGGCAGCTGGGAGCCGGCCTTGGTCAGGCGCGCTGCCTTAGTCGAATTCTTCTGGAGTCGAGGGGCGGGAACCCGCAGGCACATGCACCGGGCCGCGGGCCGGCCTCGGGTCGTTGGCGTGCCACGTGGCCGGAAAGCCTGCCAGCCCACGCGCGTGACGGGACGTCGCCGCAGGGAGGGGACCCGCCACATCCGCGCCCCGGCCCAGGCGCGGATCCTTTGTATCCCGAAACCGCCCGCACGTTCCGTGCGGCAGTTTCGGCTCGCACTTATGCGTAATAAACGCGAGACATGGGGGAGTGGGCGCAGTTAATCCCACGTCTCCCCCCCCCCACGTCCGGCCTCTTCGGCCGCGTGAGGCTATAAGTAGGGGGAGGTGGAGGGCGGCAGGCCCTCGCACGCTCCTCCTACCCCCACCGTCTTCTTGCCTTGCTCGTTCTCGCGACAGCGCTTCGCCGCCGCGCTCTTCCTCCGCACGCTCCTCCGCCGCCGTGCTAGCTTCCGCTATGCCTCCCCACGTAGAGCAGCTTGGCGGGGATTGGGGCGGCTCCATCGTCCATAATGATCACATCGACTTCCTCCGCGACACTCGGCGTCTGCCTAGCGCGGACAAAGTGGAGGTCCCCCTCGCGCCGGAGAAGGAAGTCAGGCCGGCGCCGCGGGAGGGCGAGCGGGTGGTCTTCCGCTCGCACTTCCTGCGCGGCTTCGGCCTGCCAGTGAGCGCCTTCTTCCGCTCCTGGCTGGAATTCTATCAGCTCCAGCCGCACCACCTCACCCCCAACGCGGTGGTGCTGCTGTCGGCCTTCGTCACCCTGTGCGAGGGCTATCTTGGTGTCCTCCCCACCCTCGAGCTCTGGGGGAGTTCTTCCAGTCGAAGCTGGGCACGCGCGTGCGGGGCGTGCCGGCTCAGACCGGCGCCTTCATCGCGTCGCGGAGATCAGGCGCCGACAACCCCTTCCCCATCATCACACTGATCCAATCGGTGAAGAAGTGGCAGAAGTCATACTTCTACGTGCGGAGCATTGCTCCCCGGGGCGACTACCTCAACTTGCCAGCCTACGTGGCCGGCCCACCGGCGGGCAGGCTGCCCCAGTGGTCCTTCCGGGCCGTGACGCTGTCGCAGGGAGGAAACGCCGCCATCGCCCGCCTGCGGGTGATGGTCCAGTCGGAGGGCCTGACGGGGCCCGACCTCCTGGCCGCGTTCGTCACACGCCGGGTCCTTCCGCTCCAAAGCCGGCCTCATCTGATCTGTCAGATGAGCGGCCAGCTCGATCCGAGCCGAATGTGCACCAAGGAGATGCCGCAGCCCGACGCCACCGACATGGTGAATTACCTCGCCAACTGCCAACTTTCCGAAGACTGGCAATTCGGCAAGGAGCCATACAGCCGCGCCAATCCTCCGCCTACGGTACGCTCCCCTCATCTCTTTTTCTCTCTCTCTCTCTCTCTCTCTCAGCTTTGTCGCCGAGTTCCTCTGGGCCGACTCTAACTCAGTCGGCTTGCTTTTTTGACAGAGTCCTCTGCTTCGGCCGGCCGGCGGGACAGACGTGGAGCGCCGCTTCGTCCCCGACCGGGCCGAACACGACCAGGAGGACCCCGACCTGGGGGCGGTCCATATGGAGGATGCCGTCGAGCCGGCCGGCGGCCAAGCCGGCGGCGAAGCAGGCGGCTCCGGGTTCACCGCTACCTTCGACGACTGGCCGGACGAGGACGAAGCCGAAGCCGTCCCGCACCGCCAGCCGGCATCCGGACGCAGCGCGGGCTCCTCCGGCGCGCAGCCTGCTCGGGGTAGAGGCCAGAAACGTCGCGCCACCCAGGGCATGTTCGGTAGCCGGACGAAGAAGCCCAGGGGTGGGGCGGCAGCCACCAGGCGGGAAGAGGCGGCCGCGAAGGCGGCTCGCTTCCGCAAAGTGGTGAAGCAGCCGCAGACTGTGTCGGCGTAAGTTCTCTCTTTCTATGTACTGTCCTTCTTTCTTTCCTTTGGTGGTTCTTGAACCTTCGTCTTCTTTTTCAATGGTCAGAGCTCCGCTGTCACTTGAGCGGGTGGCTGCCGGCTCCGTCGTCGAGTCGCCAGGGGGCTCTGGGAGCACCACCCGCCGCGTAGATCCCCGCGCCGCCCTCCTGGAGGCGACGGAAAGGAACGCGCGGGAGGTGCAGGAGGAGCAGGAAGCGCGGGAAGCGGAGGCACGGAGGGCAGCCGCCGCCCAGGCAGCTCGGGAGGAGGAGGCGGCGAAGGCGCTCGCCGAGGCCGCAGCCAAGGCCCAGGCAGAGGCCGAGGCCGAAGCGGCGGCAGGGGAGGCTTTGATGGTCACCCCCCTGCGCACCATGGCGCCCGGGGACGTGGATCCCTCGCCAGGGGGAGCCAGCGGTTCCCAGCCGGGGCTGGGAGGAAGCGGCGACGACGTCGTCATCTTGGGGGAGGTGCCGGGGCCGACTCCTCCGACTAGGGCGACCCAAGGCCACCAGCCTGAGCCTGCGCCCGCACAGTCGGCGGAGGGCGAGCTGGCCGCGGGGGCTGAGGTGGCGGTCCGGGTTCCGCCAAGCCGGCGTGCAGGGAAGGCCGCGTCTGAGCCGCAGAAGGCTGCGTCGGAGCCACAGCCGGCCGTGGGCTCCAGCTCGTCGGCCCGAGACGCGGAGGCGGCCAGCGCTACCTCGGGGTGGACGCCGGGCGGAGGGACAGCCGTGGTGAACGTCGCTGCACAAGACGTCCGGACCCGGCTGCAAAGCCAAGCCGCGGCGCTGAGGCAGTTCACCGACGAATTCCTCGCCACGCGGGCAGCCATCCGGGTTAGTATTCCTATCTTGTTCTTTCTTGATCTTGATTTCTCTCGTGGGGGCGCGTCAGCGCACCCACTGGGTGTAGTCCCCGAGTTCTGAGTCGGCTGCTGAGCAGGCGGCTTGGAACTTCTTGGAGATTTTGTCTTTGCTGCTTTTGTTCTCACTTCAGTCTTCTGTCCTCCATGTCGCGCCTTAATCTTCTTTCTTTTATTTTCCTATCTTGTTACTTTTGAACAATGTTTGGTTAAGTCTGCACAATTCCACCCACTGGGTGTATTCAAACTCAAGTCTGTTGCCAGCCTGTGGGCGGCTTTATGTATATAAGTTATGCAATCGGTCTTTCCTTGTACTTTCGCTTTTTGTCCTTCTGCTTTTTTCCTTTGCCGCCCTCCCTTGGTTGCCGCCTCCCTAGTCAAACAGTTGCTCTGCAATCTGTAGCCGGGGAGTGCCTGGCCGATTGGGGAGGGGGAAGTACTTTTAGCTTTGCCGGACTTAAGCTAAGTTTTTTAGGAAGCCGGCCAGCCGGCTGCTTTGACAGCCGGCAGGCATGTTTGGAGGCCGTCTCTTTGCTATATAGGTTAGTTGTTCCTTAGTTGTTTTTCGTGTGGGCGTCCTTTCTGTCTTCTCTCTTGCTAGTCGGACAGTCAGTTCTTTGAGCTGCGACTTTCAACAAGAGAGGACTTGGGAGCCGGCGCACTACTTTGCTGACTTCGGGAAGAACTTTGAATATAGCTCAAGGCGGCCAGTCCCCGGGCCGACTAGTCGGACCCGGTGCCGGACAAGAATGCGAAATGTAATAATACATTCAAGGATATGACACTCGTCATTCATAGATAAATAAAAAGGCAGTGATACATACTGCTTTTCAGCTGTAAAACCGTCTTAGGAGGTTTGCGTTCCATGGTCGCTCCAACTCCTTGCCGGAGTCGTCTCTTTTGCGTGCTCTTGGCTTTTGCGCGTCGATCAAGTAGTAGGAGTCATTGCCGAGTGCCTTGCTGACGACGAAGGGGCCTTCCCAAGGGGCCGAGAGCTTGTGCTGGCTGGCTGTTCGCTGGATCAGCCGGAGCACAAGGTCGCCCTCTTGGAAGGATCTTGGCTTGACCTTGCGGTTGTAGTAGCGGCGCAGGCCTTGCTGGTAGATGGTGGACCGGCTGAGGGCTAACATCCGGCCTTCTTCCAGTAGGTCGACGCCGTCTTCTCTTGCTTCTTTGGCTTCCTTCTCCGTGTACATGGTGATCCGAGGCGAGTCGAACTCGATGTCTGTTGGAATGATGGCCTCGGCACCGTACACAAGGAAGAATGGAGTGAAGCCGGTTGACTTGTTGGGTGTAGTGCGCAGACTCCAGAGGACAGCCGGCAGCTCTTCGAGCCAGCAGCCGGCCGATCGCTCCAGTGGTACAACCAGTCGGGGCTTGATGCCGGAGAGGATAAGTCCATTTGCTCGCTCGACCTGGCCGTTTGACTGCGGGTGGGCCACGGACGCTAAGTCCAGTCGGATGCCCTGCGTCGCGCAGAAACGTGCCAGTGCGCCTTTGGCGAAGTTCGTGCCGTTGTCGATGATGATGCTGTGCGGCACGCCGTACCGAGTAGTGATGTCGGTGATGAATGTCACGGCAGTCGGCCCGTTCAGCTTCTTGATGGGCTTGGCTTCGATCCACTTTGTGAACTTGTCCACCGCAACGAGTAGATGTGTCATGCCACCGCGGGCTGTCTTGAAAGGGCCCACCATGTCCAGTCCCCAGACAGCAAAAGGCCAGGTGAGGGGAATGGTCTTGAGGGCAGAAGCCGGCAGGTGTTGTTTGGAACTGAAGACTTGACATCCTCTGCAGCTCTTGACTATTTCTTTAGCATCCTCCAAGGCAGTCAGCCAGAAGAACCCATGGCGGAAAGCCTTGGCCACGAGGGATCTTGAGGCGGCGTGATGGCCGCATTCGCCTTGGTGGATGTCTTTGAGGATTGCCACTCCTTTTTCTGGCTCAACACAACGCTGGAAGACTCCGGTGACGCTGCGCTTCACGAGCTCCCTGTTGATTATTGTGTATGCTGCGGCTCGTCATTGTACTAGTCTTGCTGTGATCTCATCAGCCGGCAGCTCTCTGCTGACTAGGAACTTGAGGATGGGCTGGGCCCATGAGGGAGCTGTGACTTCTTCTGCTGTTAATGTGGCTACCATGACTCGGGTGGGTGGGTTGGGTGTTGCATTGGAGTCGACCACCGCTTCTTGTGTCGTTGCAGTCCCCGAGCCGACTGCTGCAGTCCCCGGGCCGGGTTCTGAAGTCCCTGGGCTGGGTGCGACTACGTCAGTCCCCGGGGCAGTCGTCGAAGTCCCCGTGCCGCCTGCGGGATTTCTTGAGCCGGATCCGGCTGTTTCTGGCGCAGGCGGTACGAAGATGGAATCCGACTCTGGAGACGGCTTGAGTAGGCGCTGGAGGGAGACACCGGTCGGTATGGCTTGTCGGGTGGAGCCGATCCGTGCTAGGGCATCTGCTTGGTCGTTGTCGGCCCTTGGCACATGAAGGAACTCGCACCCTTCAAAGTATCCGCTCATCTGCTGGACGAGGAAACGGTAGCTCGCCATGTTCGCGTCCTTGGCGTCCCAGTCGCCAGATGATTGCTGGACCACCAAGTCTGAGTCGCCGTAGCACAGGATCCGGCGTATGCCGAGTTCTTTGGCTAGCCGGAGCCCATGTACGAGCGCCTCGTACTCGGCCACGTTGTTGGAGGCGGCGAAGTGGATCTGCAGCGTGTACTTGATCTTGTCGCCTTTGGGAGAGGTGAGGACGATGCCGGCTCCCAAGCCGGTGCGCATCTTGGACCCGTCAAAGTGCATCCGCCAATGGGTAGAGTCGGGAGCCGGCGGTAAATACTGGGTCTCGGCCCAGTCGACGAGGAAGTCGGCCAATGCTTGCGACTTGATGGCGGTGCGGGGTTGATAGAAAATCGTGTAGGGCGCCAAGGCAATGGCCCATTTGGCCACCCGGCCGGATGCATCCCGGCTGCCTATGATCTCGGCGAGCGGGGCAGTGCACACGACCGTGATGGGGTGCTCTTTGAAGTAGGGCTTCAATTTCTTGGCAGCGAAGTACACCCCATAGCACATCTTCTGGTAGTGCAGGTAGTTTTGCTTTGAGCTGGACAGTACTTCGCTGAGATAGTAGACCGGCCTCTGGACCAGCTGGGCTCGGCCTTCCTCTGGGCGCTGGACCACAACAACAGTGCTGACGACTCGGCTTGTCGCGGCGATGTAGAGGAGCATGGGCTCCTTCTCAGTCGGCGCAGCCAGGACAGGCGGAGTGGTCAACATTTTCTTCAACTCATGGAAGGCTTGGTCGGCTTGATCATTCCACTCAAAGTGAGTGGACTTCTTCATGAGTCGGTACAGGGGGGAGCCTTCTCTCCTAGTCGGCCGATAAAACGGTTCAGGGAGGCTAAACAGCCAGTGAACTTCTGCACATCTCGCAGCTTGGTGGGAATCTCCATCCTCTCGATGGCCTTGATCTTGATAGGGTTGTACTCAATACCGCGTTCGGAGACCAGGAAGCCTAGCAGCTGGCCGGCTGGCACTCCGAACACGCACTTCTCGGGGTTAAGCTTGATCTGGAATCGGCGCAAGTTGGCAAATGTTTCCTTCAGGTCTTCCAGCAAGGTACCGCGCTTCTCTGTCTTCACCACAATGTCGTCTACGTAGACGTGGGCATTTCTGCCGAGTTGTTTCAAGAGACATTTCTGCATGCAACGCTGAAAAGTGGCACCGGCGTTTCTCAAGCCGAATGTCATTGTCAGGTAGCAGAAAGCTCCAAAGGGTGTGATGAAGGCAGTCTTCAAGCGGTCAGCCGGGTCCAGCTTGATCTGATGATACCCTGAGTATGCATCCAAAAAACTTAACAGCTCGCATCCGGCTGTAGAGTCTATCACTTGGTCAATTCGTGGCAAAGCAAACGGATCCTTTGGGCAGGCCTTGTTCAAACTTGTGTAGTCTATACACATGCGCCATTTGTTATTCTTCCTCAAAACTAGAACTGGATTGGCAAGCCATTCTGGAAAGAACACTTCCATGATGAAGCCGGCTGCGAGGAGCCGGGCTATCTCTTCTCCCACGATTCTTCGCTTCTCTTCCGATAGTCGACGGAGGGGTTGCTTGACCGGCTTCGCATCAGCTCGGACATGTAATTTGTGCTCGGCGAAATCCTTCGGGACACCCGGCATGTCCTTTGGGGACCATGCAAAGATGTCTCGATTCTCACGGAGGAAGTCGGCGAGCTCGCCTTCCTATTTACTGTCCAAGTTCGCCCCAATCACGGCGAACCTCTCCGGGTGCTCCGGGTCTAGAGGTATCTTCTTCGTCTCTTTTGCAGGCTGGAAGGAGCCCTGCGCATCACAGTCCTTGGGGTTGGGGGACAAGGCCGGCTGCTTGCTGGCCATGGCCACAACCCGCTCCAACATCTTCTTCTCTTCGGCCACCACGAGGGACTCGGCCAGCCGGCTGCTGGCCATGGCACACTCGATGGACTTCTTATAGTCGCCGGCTACCGTGATGATCCCCTTCGAGCTCGGCATCTTCATCTTCAGGTAGGCGTAGTGGGGCACGGCCATGAACTTGGCCAACGCAGGTCGGCCAAGCAGTGCATGATAGGGGCTCTCCAAATCCACCACCTCGAACCATATTGCTTCCCGGCGAAAGTGATCTTTGTCTCCGAAGAGAACATCCATCTTGATCTTGCCGATTGGAGAGCAAGATAGGCCGGGTACGATACCATGGAAGACGGTGCAGCTCGGCATGAGCTGCTTTGCTTTGATGTTCAGCTTGTCCATTGTATCGCGGTACAGTATGTTGATACTGCTTCCGCCGTCTATCAGGACGCGGGAAAATCTGGCAGCTCGCCTCTCCGTCGCAAGGGTGACGTCCAAGACCATAGCATAGGAGCCAGGCGAAGGCATCACCTCTGGGTGGTCGACCTGGCTCCAGCTGATGGGCTTTTCCGACCAATGCATGAACTCGGCGGTGCTAGAGGCGACTGCGTTTACTTCTTGGTGCTGCCGGCGTCGGCTGCGCTTGTCGTCGACTTGACTTGTGAAGACGACGTAGGCGTCGTGCGCTTCGGGGAACTCGTCTTGGATGGCGCCGACTGCCGGCCGGGCCGCCGGCTGCTGGGGAGCTGGAGGCGGCGGGCCGAGAGGCGGAGGCGGCACCATCCCTTCGCCCTTGGTGATGCAGGTGAGCCAGTGGCATTTCCGTGTTGTATGGTTGGACGGCTTCGCGCTGCTGTGGAACTTGCAGGGAGCATCGAGTGCTTGTTCGTAGGAGAAGGACGGCTGCCAGGGCGGCCGGCCACCCTTCTTCTTGGGAGCGGGCCGCTCTTCGGGCTGCTCGTCTTCAATTGTGGCCACCTGCCGACTGGAGGAAGTCGGCATGGGGCCCTTGCGCTTGTGGTCGTTCTGGTAGGGGCGCCGGTTAGGGTCGCCAGCCGGCGTCTTGGGAGCCGGAACAATTACTTTCCCCGAGGCATCTACTCGGAGCTCGGTCTTCATGGAGGAGTCGGCAGTGGCGTACTTGTCAGCGATGACTAGTAGCTCGTCGAGGGTAGCCGGCTCGTCGCAGAGGAGTCGGTGCTTGAGGAGGGTGCCCTCTCGGCACCCGGCAGTGAAGTACTCGATGGCCTGGACCTCGTGCACTCCCTCGCAGGAGTTGCGGAGCTCGGCCCATCGCGTGAGGTAGTCGCGGGTCGACTCGTTGGGCCCCTGGACGCAGAGGGAGAGCTGGCGAGGCTTGGGAGGCCGCTTGTAGGTGCTGGTGAAGTTGCGGACGAAAACTTCGGTGAAGTCCAGCCAGCTGTTGATGCTGTAGGGCTTGAGGCTGTTGAGCCATGTGCGCGCCGTGCCTTGCAGCATCAAGGGGACGTACTTCACGGCGACGCACCGATTGTCGTTGGCGATGCTGACGGCTGTGGAGTAGTCGATGAGCCAATCTTCCGGCTTCACCGAGCCGTTGTACTTGGGTGTGTCTCTGGGGAGCGAGAACCCTTTGGGGAAGGGCTCGTCGCGGATGCGGGGGCCAAAGCATGGCGGGCCGACATCGTCTTCTTCTTCTAGCGCCAAGGATCGAGCAAGGCGGTCGATCCTGTGGCGGGCGTCCTTTTCGCCGACTCCTCGGCGGCCGAGTCGGTCGCCAAGAGTCGGATGGGTGACAGGCGGTGGAGTGAGGCGTCTTTCTCTTCGAGGCGGGGGAGGAGGCAGGTTTTCCTGGTGCTCTACAGCTCGAGGGCGGCCATCCGCGTCGCGCTCGATGGTAATGCGAGTCCGGCTGCGGCTGGCAGCCGGCTCCTTGTCTTTCTTCTGGTGCGCGCTGCTCGCAGTCGGCGAGCGGGACGTCGCGGCGTGCTCCCGGCGCGGGGGATGGCTATCAGCTCGGGCGCCGGCTTCGTGCCGTTCTGCAGCCGCGTCGATCAGCTGCTGGATCCGTCTTGTCATGTAGGGAAGCTCATCGGCTCCCAGCCCATTGAGCTCCTCTGCAGCCGCCTGAGCGGCTCGCAGATTCTCGAGCAGGGTGGCGTAGACGGGGCGATCTGCGCCCAGCACGCTGGCAACGGCTACGCCGCGCTTCTGGACGAAGCCGGCTCGGCTCGGGCCGCTAGGCGATGGCGTCCCGAAGGCGGCGCGGTCGACTTCGCGCTGGTGGGCCTCGGCAAGGCATCTCATCGAGGCTATCTTCTTGCCCTCCGCGATGAGGGCAAGGCGGCGTGCCTCCAGGGTCTCGGCGTCGGCGTCGGCCGGGATGGGGGCGGAGAGGTCGTGCATCGCCGTTTGCTGAGCGTCGCGGGCGTTCTCGCCCGAATTGGAGACGTGGCTGATGACCAGCACTTCAGTGACAGCGCTGCTGCCGCTGTCAGCTCGAGGGAGGGGGTCGTCGAAGACTACCACGTTGGAGGGGTAGGCGTCGAGCGACGCGGTGTCGAAGTCGATGAGCATCGGGTCGGTGGAGCCGACCGACTCCATGTCCGCAGCGGGCTCGCTGGAGACGTGAAGTTGGTCGAGGAGGCTGACGAGGCGGCTCTCGGGGTAGTCGGTGCCTGCGTCGGACGCAGGCTCGTCGGAGATGCGAGTCTCGCCAAGCAGATCGGCGAGGCGGTTCGCTGCGCAGGCGTCGTCGACGCCTTGCAGCGCGTCGGGGCAAACGCCATCGGGCGCAGCAGGCTGGCTGCGCTCGCGGGGAAGGAAGAGGGTTCCCGTCCAGGACAGGTCTCCGGACGACGGTGCACCTGGCCCCACGGTGGGCGCCAAATGTCGGGTGGTTGGTGCGACATATGCCAAGGGATGGCTTATCATTGTGGGAGCCAATAAAACGTCGCCGGTGCCCGGAAACGGGATGAGGCGAAGACATGCACGCCGGCGAATCTTACCCAGGTTCGGGGCTCTCCGAGGAGATAACACCCCTAGTCCTGCTCTGCGGGGTCTCCGCATGATCACTAGATCGATAAAGGGTAGCTACAATCGCTCCTAGAGCTGTTGGGATCAAGGGAGAAGAACAAGGCTAGCTCTTGCTTCTCTCTCTCTATGGTGTGTGTACTATGTGTGGGTGTTAACTTAGAAGCCAACTATGCTCAGAGGCCAACCCTTTGCATGGGTGCTCCGGGGGGTTTATATAGGCCTACCCCCCGGGGGTACAATGGTAATCTGACTGGGATCTGGTCCCAGCCGTCAGTGTCTACGCTCACCGGCTTCTCCGCCGGCTGCCTGGTCCCGCCGGCTGGTGGGTCACGCCGGCTGCCGGCTACTTGGTCGACAGGCCGGCCCCACCGCCTAGGGTCTTGTCGGCGGCTGCTTACTGTAGCCGCGCCTCTGATGATGAGGGCTTTGTCGAGGTAAGCGTGGCTACAGTGATCCGCCTCGGGGGCTATCACTGTAGCCTCACCTCGTCTTGTCTCCTTAATGGGGCTCCTGCTTTGAGGAAGGGAGTAGACGGCTTCTGGAGGCCGGCTATACTCTTGGCCGACTAGGAAAAGCCGGGCCGCCTTCGCGTCTCTCTCTGGCTGAAGGGGCCCGCAGTCCTTGGGCCGTACGGGAGTAGGTCGTGGATGACGTCGAGGCCAACGTGGCTACAGTGCCGAGCCGCACGGGAGACGTCCCTCCCGTACGGCCTCCTATAGCCATGCCTGCCTCGGGCTTCGGGGGTCATGGGCCGCACTATGGCCACACCCGGTCACGTCGCCGTTATGGAGGGGTGGTTGTGATCTTGGCCGGCTCCTAGGAGTCGGCGTCCTTCCCGGTCGGCTTCTTGGAGCCGGCCACCCCGTAGTCGTCCTGGGGAGGAGTCGGTGAGGCTGGGTCGCCTTCCGGGAGTCGGCTTTAGTGGTAGCCGGCCAGGGAAGGCGGCCCAAATGCTTGGAGTGCTTGAAGGCCCAAAGGCCTGATAAATTTTCCGAAGAGCCAGGGGTAGTCGGTTAGGCTACCCGTGGCCATTTCCTCCGACAATAGGATAAAACTTCTGATGAAATTCCAATTTCAATCGTTTGTAGTTCCATGATCCCATATCATCACATAGCCTATACCATGTCAATGCATCTCCCTTCAAAGATAAAGGGAAGACCTTCTTCTTGATAACATCATCGGGCATACCTTCAAGCTTAAATAATCCACAAACTTCATCCACATATATTAGGTGCTCATCAGGATGTCATGTTCCATCTCCTGCAAAAGGATTAGCTAGCAGTTTCTCTATCATACCCGAAGGAATTTCAAAGTAGACATTTTCATTTTCAGTAGGTTCAGCAGGTTCAGTAGGTTGAGGAGCAACTCTTTGCTCTACTGGTCGGGGTGAAGATACCCCGAACAAGCCCCTCAGAGGATTACTTTCCATAGTAACAAGTGACAATAAATTTCAGCACACTATATAAACTTTTCCTTACCAAATTCCACCTACCAAAGGCGCTTCACTCCCCGGCAACGGCGCCAGAAAAGAGTCTTGATGACCCACAAGTATAGGGGATCTATCGTAGTCCTTTCGATAAGTAAGAGTGTCGAACCCAACGAGGAGCAGAAGGAAATGATACGCGGTTTTCAGCAAGGTATTCTCTGCAAGTACTGAAATTATAGGAAAGAGATAGTTTTGTGATAAGATAATTTGTAATGAGCAACAAGTAACAAAAGTAAATAAAGTGCAGCAAGGTGGCCCAATCCTTTTTGTAGCAAAGGACAAGCCTGGACAAACTCTTATACAAAAGAAAGCGCTCCCGAGGACACATGGGAATTATCGTCAAGCTAGTTTTCATCACGTTCATATGATTCGCGTTCGGTACTTTGATAATTTGATATGTGGGTGGACCGGTGCTTGGGTGTTGTCCTTACTTGGACAAGCATCCCACTTATGATTAACCCCTATTGCAAGCATCCGCAGCTACAAAACAAGTATTAAGGTAAACCTAACCATAGCATGAAACATATGGATCCAAATCAGCCCCTTACGAAGCAACGCATAAACTAGGGTTTAAGCTTCTGTCACTCTAGCAACCCATCATCTAATTATAACTTCCCAATGCCTTCCTTTAGGCCCAAATAATGGTGAAGTGTCATGTAGTCGACGTTCACATGACACCACTAGAAGAGAGACAACATACATCTCATCAAAATATCGAACGAATACCAAATTCACATGACTACAAATAGCAAGACTTCTCCCATGTCCTCAGGAACAAACGTAACTACTCACAAAGTATATTCATGTTCATAATCAGAGGGGTATTAATATGCATAATGGATCTAAACATATGATCTTCCACCAAATAAACCAACTAGCATCAACTACAAGGAGTAAACAACACTACTAGCAACCTACACGTACCAATCCCAGACTTAAAGACAAGAATCGGATACAAGAGATGAACTAGGGTTTGAGAGGAGATGGTGCTAGTGAAGATGTTGATGGAGATTGGCCCCCTCCTGATGAGAGGAGCGTTGGTGATGACGATGGCCATGATTTCCCCCTCCCGGAGGGAAGTGTCCCCGACAGAACAGCTCCGCCAGAGCCCTAGATTGGTTCCGCCAAGGTTCCGCCTCGTGGCGGCAGAGTCTCATCCCGAAAGCTTGCTTATGATTTTTCTTCGGATGAAAGACTTCATATAGCAGAAGATGGGCACCGGAGGGCCAACAGGGGGCCCACGAGGCAGGGGGCATGCCCAGGGAGGTAGGGCGCGCCCCCCACCCTCGTGGCCTGGGTGTGGGCCCCTCTGGTATTCTTCCGCTCAATATTTTTTATTATTTCCAAAAATAACTTCCGTGGAGTTTCAGGACTTTTGGAGTTGTGCAGAATAGGTCTCTAATATTTGCTCCTTTTCCAGCCCAGAATTCCAGCTGCCGGCATTCTCCCTCCTTATGTAAACCTTGTAAAATAAGAGAGAATAGGCATAAGTAGTGTGACATGATGTGTAATAACAGCCCGTAGTGCAATAAATATCGATATAAAAGCATGATGCAAAATGGACGTATCAGTCGCATGGCCTCCCCGGCCGCGCTTCCATTCTGCAGAGGTGCTGCCGGAGTTCGTCGTCTGGTCGGAGAACCCGGCCGGCAACTGGCTTCAGCTTCCGCGCTTCTTCGTCGACGAGCTGCCGGCCTCTGGTCCAGGCGGGCTCTGGCTGCAGGCGGACGGCTGCTGCAGCAGAGCTTCTTGGGTTGTGGTTGAGGTCTTCTCTGCGGGCAACATAGCTCTGGCCCGTTGTTGGCAGACGTTCGCCCGCGCGCGCGGCTTGGGCAGCCGGTGCACCCTCCATTTCAAGTACGACGGTGATGCGACCCTCTACATGAGGGTGTTTGGAGAAGATGGTCGCCGCGCCGGGTGCTGCCCCGAGGTGAACGACGGCGAGGAGGTGCTCGGCCTTGGCGATAGTCGGGACGAGGAGGAGGGTGAACCCGCCCTTGGTGCCGACCGCATCTCATCTAGCTACGTCGGCTCTTCCTCTGGCGACAGCTCCAGCAGCGGTGGCTACGACCAGCCACTGCACCGCCGCGCCCGCTTTGAAGGTGGCAGCGGGTTGTCTCATCATCGCGTCTCCGTGAAGCGCGAGGAGGGGTATGGCTGAGCTCAGGACGGCGCCAGGAGCCTGCCTCCATGGACCGCCGTAGGGGCAGACGCTGCTTTATTTTGTTCTTCCTTTCTTTTCTGCATCAAGAAGAAACTAGTATGGGCCCCGGGGGGCGTGTATGGAACTATGATTTCCCAATCGTTATGTTGTGTTTGTTGTTTCCGTGTTGTGCCATTATTTTGTGTAGAGGTAACTTAGCTTGGCATGCTTGGGGTAGCCTCCTCCTCCGCGAGGGACTTGCTTCCTGGTGCCTGCGGAGACCTTTCTTGGCTTGGCGGGTGCTAGGGAACTGCGAAAAACTTGTTAGGAGTGCCGCTAGGAGGCTTATCGTTCACCCGAGTCTAGACCCAACGCTTCGCATCGCGATACCCAAGGGGCACAGATCAGGAGAGGTGCGCCAGTTTGTTGGCTCGAATGAGGATGCCTTGCGAAAAATCAGGCGAAGGGCAGAAGAAAGGAAAAGGCTCGCGAGGGCGCCTGCCTAGCCCCCTCGCGAGGTGTGCGAGAGAGAGAAAACAGGTTAAACTGGAACCGGAAACAGCAGAAAAAAGCAACGGAACCAAACCAGCAAGGAACTCTAGAAGCAAACTTTCAATTTAAAGGGGGTGAGCCAACTACGGAAAGCAAATGAAAAGTCGCGTCCGGCACCTAGTCTAGTCTTCAAGTCTTCTCACCAGCGCGGAGCTAAGTGCTGCCACTTGGACATGGGAGGGAGCCCTCGAGGCCCGAGGGCGGCACTCCTGAGACTCCAGGGCGTGTACAGCCCCACTCATTATTACGTGAGAGTGTCACGGGCGGCGATCTTCACAGGCACTGGGCCTTCTTCACAGGCACTGGGCCTTTCTTCACAGGTGCTGGGCCTTGCTTCATGGGTAGAACTTCCGGAGGTGCTGGATGTTCCAGGCGTTCTGGATGGGCACCCCGTCCTGTGTCTCCAGGCGCGCGGCGCCAGGCCTGGAGACATGGACGACCTTGAACGGGCCCTCCCACATGGGTGAGAGCTTATGCAGCCCTTCCCTGGAGAGGACCCGCCTCAGGATGAGGTCACCCGCCTCGAGCGTCCTGGAGCGGATGTTGCGGCAGTGGTATCGCCGCAGCGCCTGCTGGTACCTTGCCACCCGTAGTGCGGCTTCGCGGCGGCGTTCCTCCCCTAGCACGAGGTCCATCCCCCACGTGGCGTCCTGTTGCATTTCATCAAACACCAGGACCCATGCGGAGCAATGCCTGACCTCATGAGGGAGAACCGCTTCTGCTCCGTAGACGAGGAAGAATGGGGTCTCGCCCGTTGGCTTGGTGGCGGTGGTGCGGATGGACCACAGCACGGACTGGAGCTCGTCGTACCAGCCCTTGCCGCAGGCCTCGAGCTTCTTCTTGAAAGTCCTGGTCTTGAGGCCCCTCAGGACCTCTGCGTTGGCGCGTTCGGCCTGACCATTGCTCCTGGGGTGTGCCACCGAAGCGTAGCAGATCTGCGTTCCAAGGTTAGCATAGTATGTTCTGAAGAGATTACTAGTGAACTGCGAGCTCTTATGAGTGATGATGCGGTTGGGGACCCCGAAACGGCTCACAAGACCCTTGATGAACTTGACCGCTGAAAGTGCGTTATATCGACTAGAGGGGGGTGAATAGGCGATTTTTATGAATTCTTCATTGAGGAATTTCAGGGTGAGGAAATTCCTGAGCGAAGAACTACTTGCAGCGGAATAAGTACTCAGTAGTAATCATAACGGAACACAAGCATGGCCATCATGATCAAATGAAGACAAGCACAGAGCACAAAAAGCGTAAACTTAGGATAACACATGATGAAGACAAACAGACTGAAGAAATTGAACTAAGAAAATTGAGAAAGTCTTCACTCAAAGTCTTCAAACACATATATGAACAAGTGCACAACACAATAATGAGGAAATTGAGAAAGAGTTGAGGAAATAGAACCAATAAGCTTGGTGAAGACAATGATTTGGTAGACCAGTTCCAACTGTTGTCTCAGTTGTACGTCTGGTTGGAGCGGCTAGGTATTTAAACCTGATGACACACAGTCCTCACCGTATTCTCCTTGAGTTAAGGTCACACAGACCTCGCCCAATCACTCGTGGTAAGTCTTCAGGTGACTTCCAAACCTTCACAAACTCGGTCACTCCGCGATCCACAATTTCCTCTTGGATGCTCTACACCATGACGCCTAACCGTCTGGAAGAAGCACAATCTTCAAAGGTAACAAGCGTCGGATCTACGCAAGATCAATCTCTTCAGTGATGCTCAATCACTTTGGGTTTGTAGGTGTTTGGGTTTGGGTTTTCCTCACTTGATGATTTTCGCTCAAACACCTTGGAGGATGGGATGCTCTCAAATAACAAGTGTCAGTTTCTCTCGGAGCAGCCAACCAGCTATTGGTTGTAGGGAGTGGCTATTTATAGCCTAGGGAGCAGCCCGACATGATAAGACATAAATGCCCTTCAATGATATGACCGTTAGGTGGGTAGATATTTTGGGACAGCTGGCGCATAGCACAGCAACTGTCGGATATTTGAGGCTCAAATTCCTCAGGGCTATCATGTTCCTCACTGTGTAGGCAATCCGCACTGGCGAAATCCTAACTCCTCAGTCAGAACAAATTCCTCAGCGACCAGAAGAACTTTGTCTCTGTCACTGAAGAATATGACTGAACTGTATGAGATTTCCAATGGCTTCACTCGAAGGGATTGGTAGGTGTAGGATTTTGAGTTGAGCATCACATGGAAATTTTTCCTTAGTATTTCCTTGACCCCTTTAACAGTACGGTGTTTCCTATGACTCAAAAAAGAGAAAATGAAACTACGAAAACAAAAGTCTTCACGCTTCATGTTCCTCGAATGGATACCTAGTCTTCAAGGTCACACCAATTTCTTCACTTTCAAAGTCTTCATAAATCCAAAGTCTTCAATCGAAGAACTTCATTTTTAGGGCTCGACTTTCTCTGTAAATATCAAACTCCTCATAGACTTATAGACCTGTGTACACTCATAAACACATTAGTCCCTTAACCTATAAGTCTTCAATACACCAAAATCACTAAGGGGCACTAGATGCACTTACAATCTCCCCCTTTTTGGTGATTGATGACAATATAGGTTAAGTTTTCAATGGGGATAATCATATGAAGTGTAAATACTGATAATGAGGAATTTGATTGCAAGATATAGAAGAACTCCCCCTGAAGATGTGCATAGTGAGGAATTTGCTTTTGAAGCAATGGACACTTGAAGAGTAGAATCATGGAGATCTCCCCCTATATCTTGTAATTCATACACGCATTTGACACATAATATGAAGAATTTGAAATGCATGATGAAATATGGTGACTGATGTAATTCAGCATGCGTGCATTAACATTAATGAGGAAAAAGCATGCAGAAAAACACAGCAAAAGTATCAGGCCACCATAGAGTTTAAGTTTACAACTCGATCCAGCAAAGTCATTAGAAGAACGAGAGTTGTAACTTTGCGAAAAAATGCCCATATAAGATAGACCCGCTTGAAGACTAACTCAAATTTCTCCCCCTTTGTCACCGAATGACCAAAAGGATCGAAAATGAGGACTAACGCCCCTGAAGAACATCATATTGATGGAGGAGCGCCAGCGTTGTTGGGGTCGTTTGTTGTTGTAGGGTCTGCCGCAGTGTCGTCCAAGTCTTCATGCTCGTCGGTTTCGCGCGATGAAGAATATGAGCTGGCCACCAAGGAAGGAACCTTGACCTTCTTGTATTTCTTCGGTGGAGGTGCAGACCAGTCAAAGTCCTCCTTGAGACCCATTTGCTTCAGATCTTCTTCACCATATACATGTGACAGAATGGCCCAGGTGCGACCGAAGACTTCATGGAGGTAGTAATGGTTTTTCTTCACTTCATTATGTGTAGCAGTCATGTTGTGAAGAATAGAACCAAACTGACACTTAACCCATTTGTGGTTTTGATCCACCTTCTGGTGAAGACTAAGCGGAAGCTCATGGTCAGTCATCACTCGAGGAGCAGTGGCTTGAGGATTTGGCTTGGATGCATTAGCAGCAGAATCATGAGTGGCAGAGTCATCATTGGTGGAATAAGATGCAGCTTTGCGAAACTGTCCATCCAATGGATGAATGCCTTCATCAATGACAGCTGGTGCCTTGCCCTTTTCATCAGCTGAGGAATATTTTCGCTTGAGGACTTCGATTGGGGGCAAGTAGCTGAGGTGATTCTGAAAATCAGCCTTGTAGTTGAGTGAAGACCTTGTTCTGAGGAATCTCATAATCCAAGGAGCATAAGGCTTCAGCTCAAACGGAGAGAGTGCAACATTTGTCAGAGTCCTCATGAAGAAATCATGATAGTTGACAGGAATGCCATGCATGATGTTGAATAGCAGATTCTTCATGATGCCAACGACTTCTTCATCTGACAAGTCGTGGCCTTTAATTGGACTCATAGTCTTCGTCAGAATGCGATAGACTGTTCTTGGCACATAGAGCAATTCCTTCACGAGGAATTTGGTCCTTGGGGCTTGACCGGGCTTCAGGGGCTTCATAAGCACTTGCATATAGTGAGCAGTGAGCTCAGGCTCTTGGTACAGGCAACGAGCTCCTTCAAGGGGAGGACTGATTGGCAGGGCATGAAGTAATTCAGATGACGGTGCCTTATAGTGAGTGTTTTCGGGCATCCAGTCCAAAACCCAGGTATTTATGTCATTAGCATCGCGTGTGATGTGCAGGGTTGCATAGAACTGAAGAATAAGTTCTTCATTCCAATCAACAATATCTGTGCAAAAGTTGAGGAGGCCTGTGTCATGAAGCACATTAAGGACAGGGGTGAAGCACGGCAGTGATTCCATGTCCACATGAGGAACATGCTCGTGGTCAAAGACTTTATCCTTGTTGAAGAGCAGTGAAGAATAGAAGTTGGCCTGGCTGGCAGTCCAGAAGCCCTTCCTTCTAAGACGAGCAGAGTCATAGGGATTATAGTCGGTGAAGAACACGTGCTCGCCGAAGAAGTCATCAACCTTGAATTTCTGCTTCTTCGAGAATGGATCCTTTGGTTTGGGCTGAGGAGTATCAGTCAATTGCATAATCACCTCAGGAATCGCAACTCAGGTTCCACATGCTGAGGAATTTCAGCTTCTTCTTCAGTGGCAGCCTGGGTCTTCAATTCTTCATTTACATTTTCTTCAGCACTAGTGCTGGAATCTCTTCATGGACAGACGGTGTGGCATGTGGTTCATCAGATCCCATTTGAACTGTAGTTACTGGGGACTGAGGAATTTGTTGCAACGGTGTGAACAGTGGAGAGTTGGGGTGCTGACTTTCCCAAAAGTCATCATTCAGCACGGGTGTGGTACAGCCAATGTCCACATCTTCTTCTTCCATTTCTTCAACGCCGGCCTCTTCAGTAGTGAACTGAGGCATAGGCGAGGAGACAATTGGTGTTGAAGGGATTGCATCCGCTTCAACTTCTTCATCCAACTGCTCCGACGAAGTAGCAGAAGGATTCTCTTCATCGAATTCACTTGGAATCACATAATCTTCATCAAAACGAACAAGGTCCTTTGATGGCATGGTTGAGATAGGAAGAACATCAATTGGATTTGCAAAAGAGCTGGTCAGTGGCTTCATCTTCTTCAGGGCTGAAGAATCTGATGAAGTTGATGCCTTCCTTTTCTTCACTGCTGCACGCTCTGCAGCCTTGGTCTTCTTCACATCTGATGCAGATGGAAGGATTGGAGCTGGTGTAGGCGCAGGAGGAGCAGAGGAATTTGGTTTAATTTCTTCAGGCACAACTGATGCAATTTCCCTGACTTCTTCATTTTCTTCAGGCGCACCACTAGTGGATGCCCTGACAATTTCTTCAGCGGCTGGAATGCAGTCATCAGCCCTGGTACTTTGAGTTTCTTTAGCAGCCTGAATGTCATCAGTGGTGCCGGCATTTTCTTCAGTCGGCTGAGCAGATGCTTCAGCCTGAGGATTTTCTTGTTGCGTTGGGGCTACAACATTGGAAGTGAAATTTTTAGTTAATTTCACAAACCTGACTTTGGCTCCAAGCCAGTCAGCTCTGTATACGTCAAATTCATCACTGAGGTTCTTGATCTTAGATTGAATGTTGACAAGTTCTTCAGTTGTCATTGAGACAACGTGTTTCTTCAGGAAGCGCTCCTTTTTGTACTGCGCTTTCTTGATTTGCCTGGCCTTCTCAAATTTCCATTTTTCTTCTTGGATGAAGGCAGTCAGCATATGACTTTGGCCAGGAGTCAGCTTGAAATCAGGCATAGGAGTGTTGGGATCCTTGTGCCAGAGATCGATGTAATCAAGGATCAACTTGGGATCCAAAAGTGGCACATTTGTGCCCTTGGCTCTAGCGGCCCTGAGCTGCCTGTCTCTGATGATTTCGGCAAGTTCCTCATCATCAGCTTCGTCTTCATCAGACGGCACTTGGAAGGTGACCTGCTTCTTGGGAGGACTTGGGCGAGAGCCACGTCTAGCAGTGGCCTTTGTCTTCAGTAGAGAGAGTCCCGTTGAAGAATTTGGTGCAGCTGAGGAACTAGCAGAAGCTCCTGAGGCAATAGAGATGCCTGTGGTCCTTTGGCACGTGGTGAGATGCACAGGTGCAGAGGATTTGGACGGAGCAGCTGAGGATTTTGGCGGAGGAGCTGAGGACTTTGGAGGAGCGGGAGTAGCATGAGGAGTTGGCCATGAGGGCTTTGAAGATTCTGGCCGTGAAGGCATTGCTGAGAAACTTGGCTGTGAGGGCATTGAGGGTGAAGCACTTGGCTTATGAGCAGGCTTCTTTGCCATAGCCTTCTTCGGCTTGCTTGCAGAGGCCTCAGCAGTGGCAGCAGCAACAGTAGAGTCTTCATTGAATTTCCTCACTGCTTCTCTTGCTTGTCTGGCCAATTTGGCCTGGCGCTTGGCCCATTCGTCAGGATAGTCCTCACCGCGCTTGAGGCTGGTGGGATCAGCTTCTTGGCCAGGTGCCAATGGAGGTCTTGGGCATGGAGGAGTTAGAGCGAATTTCTTCATATACTTGGGAGTAACATACCTGTACTCCCTCCATTCCCGTGCCCATCTCCTCTCTATCCTTTGGATGCGCACCTTGCGCTGATTTTTGTCCTCCTTGCCAAACTTGGCCTCATCAGGAGTGCAGTAGTCCTTGTATATGTCATCAGGGATCTCAAAGGCAGTATTGACCTCATGCCTTTTTCCTCCTTTCTGTGGCTTCTTACCATCAGCCATTTTCTTCAGCTGAGGAATTTGGACAATTGAATTCTCTGAAGATGTATGCAACTTTTTTTCGAGGAACGCTGCAAATGAGTTAAGTTGATGAGAACCTAGTGATTCAGCAGCTAACATGAGTACCTGTGAATAGAGTATAGTTGCGAGGAATGTGGAGAGGTCATATGCGTTCTCAGAGGTTTTTCAAAAAGAACAAGTTTGAGGAATTTGACCAGATGAGTCTTGAAGAATTTCACTAAGCGTTCTTTGTCTTAGGTTCCAGAGTTGTACAGATCAGAAATCCACACAATTGAGGAATCTTGAAGAAAAATGTTGCTTAGAGAAACGGATCAAGAACAGATGACATGTGAGGTGTTTAGTGAGTGAAGATTTGAAGAATAAAACAACTTTGAAGATTTTGTAGAAATCATTCGAATCAAAGAGGGTAGTAAAAGTAACTTTTAATTACCCTGGATGAAGAACATGACGAACTGGGAATTATAGATGTGAAGTTCATCAGTTCAGATCTTCCACGCCCTAACTCGGCAGAGGAAGACGGCTACAGCGGCGGCGGAGTGAAGAAATCCGCAGCCGGCGCGAGTACGACGGTGACGAGGTCGAGGCATTGAAGCTCTTCCTCACCGGCGACGATGAAGTAGCGGCAGCGCTAGGGTTTAAGAAGCTCGAGCGGGAGTGAGGTCGAGCGGAGTAAAAGAGAAGTGAGGAAGGGGAGGGGTATTTATAGCCACGGTGAAAAACTGTTCGCCCGAAGAAATTGGACAAACATGCCCCTGACCCTTCTCATTCGCTTGACATGTGTCACCCACGTACTGAGAGGTGCCGATCGTGTGAGATCGTGGGTGAATAGATAAGTATTATCATGGGATGTGGAACGGTTTGAGCGGCAAAGCCAAAAATTTAGATAAGATAAGTTAAAAGTTCCGTTCGCAAATTCTTCAGCTGACAAGGACACGGTGAAGATTTTGAACGAGTTTCAAATAGAACGCATATGAAGAATTTGTGAATAGATTGGGTTGAGTTTAGCATAGAGGGGGAAGGGTCCGATCACATTCACTTAGCAGAAAAAAGCAACATGAAGAAATAGCAATAAGTGAATGCTGTAGAGGACATAAACTCATATATATATATATATATAGCCAATGAAGAAAAACGACGGAAACAGTGAAGACAATGCAAAGTTGAAGAAACTGAACAATTGAGGAATTTCAAAAACTGAGGAAAAAACTCAAATTGAAGATTTTCAACTTTTGGTGGTGGCGTGACCCACCGTATAAGAATGATGATTTCAGACACCGCGTACAATTTTCGTAGGGCTCTGAGAATCAAATTCTTCATTAATTTCTTCACACTTAGAGTGTTATTCTTCATTGATTGAAGAAAAACGTTTCTTCATGTGTTGCACATCTAAGTCATCAATTTTGCATAAGTGTTAGGATGAGTGTCATTTCCAAAGAACATTCTAAGATTCTAAGATATTTAGCTCACACCGCAACTTGCTAAATCTCTTCTCATCCAAGGGCTTTGTGAAGATATCTGGTAGTTGTTCTTCAGTCTTCACATGCTCAATAGAAATGTCGCCCTTCAACACATGATCACGAAGAAAATGATGACGAATCTGAATGTGCTTGGTCTTCGAGTGCTGAACTGGATTGTGAGCAATCTTGATGGCACTCTCATTGTCACAGTAGAGAGGCACATTTTTCACTTTGACGCCGTAGTCCTTGAGAGTTTGCTTCATCCACAGCAATTGAGCACAAGAAGAACCAGCAGCAATGTACTCAGCTTCAGCAGTAGACAGTGATACGCAGTTCTGTTTCTTCGAGGACCAACAAACCAAAGATCGTCCGAGGAAATGGCATGTGCCAGATGTTGACTTGCGGTCCACATGATCACCAGCATAGTCAGAGTCTAAATATCCAATGAGATCAAAAGCCGAGCCCTTCGGGTACCATAATCCAAGTGTTGGTGTGTGAGCTAGATATCGAAGAATATGCTTCACAGCCTTATGGTGTAATTCCTTCGGTGTAGCTTGAAATCGGGCACACATGCAAACACTAAGCATAATATCTGGCCTAGATGCACATAAGTACAATAAAGAACCAATCATGGAGCGGTATACCTTTTGATCGAAGTCAATACCATTTTCATCAGTGCATAGATGACCATTTGTGGGCATTGGAATTTTGACCCCTTTGCAATCTTGCATGCCGAATTTCCTCAGTACATCCTTGAGGTATTTCTCCTGAGATATGAATATGCCATTGCGCTGTTGACGAATTTGAAGACCTAAGAAGAATTTCAATTCTCCCGTCATTGACATTTGATATTCTTCACTCATCATATAGGCAAATTCATCACTGTAACGTTGGTCAGTACAACCAAAGATAATATCATCAACATAAATTTGGCACTTAAACAATTCACCATCATAAGATTTAGTGAAAAGAGTAGGGTCGAGTGAACCGGGTTTGAAGCCTTTCTTCATGAGGAATTTCTTCAAAGTATCATACCACGCCCGAGGGGCCTGCTTGAGGCCATAGAGGGCCTTATTGAGTCTGAATACTTTGTCAGGATGCTTAGGATCTTCAAAACCTGGGGGTTGAGCTACATATACTTCTTCCTCAAGCTTACCATTGAGGAATGCACTTTTCACATCCATTTGATATAAAGTGATATCATGATGGTTAGCATAAGCAAGTAATATGCGAATAGCCTCAAGTCTAGCAACAGGTGCAAAAGTTTCATCGAAATCGATTCCTTCAACCTGTGTGTAGCCTTGAGCTACAAGCCGTGCCTTATTCCTCACCACAAGGTCATTTTCATCTTGCTTGTTGCGGTAGATCCACTTTGTGCCTATGATATTGTGCTTGCGAGGATCTGGACGTTTGACCAGTTCCCAGACGTTGTTGAGCTCGAATTGATGTAATTCTTCTTGCATAGCTTGAATCCACTCAGGCTCCAAAAATGCTTCATCTACCTTAGTGGGCTCTGTAATAGAGACAAAAGCAAAGTGCCCACAAAATTTAGATAAATGTGAAGCTTTAAAGCGTGTGAGAGGACCTGGTGCTTCAATGTCATCAATGATTCTCTCAATTTGCACTTCGTTTGCAACGCGAGGATGAGCGGGTTGTCGTCGAGGAATTTGATCAGCATTTTCTTCAGCACCATTTTCTTCAGGTGCATCAGCTCGACGTTCTTCATGATCTGGAATGAATTCTTCAGCAGATTCTTCGGTAGGAATGACATCCTCAGTAGCCTTGAACTTGATAGTTTCCTCAGGTGTTGGTTCATCTATCACAGAAGGTTGGTGCTCTCTTTACGAGCCATTAGTTTCATCGAACCGCACATCTACAGTTTCAGCAACTTTGTGGTGCACGTTGTTGAAGACTCTGTACGTGTGCGAGTCCTTTCCGTAACCAAGCATAAAACCCTCATGTGCTTTCGGTGCAAATTTAGAGTTGTGATGAGGATCTCTAATCCAACATTTAGCACCGAAGACTTTGAAATAACTCACATTGGGTTTCTTGTCAGTGAGGAGTTCATAGGCAGTCTTCTTGAAGAATTTGTGAAGATATACTCTGTTGATGATGTGGCACGCAGTATAAATTGCCTCAATCCAGAAGTGACGAGGCGTCTTGTACTCATCAAGCATAGTGCGAGCCATCTCAACAAGAGTCTTGTTCTTGCGCTCCACGACGCCATTCTGCTGAGGAGTATGAGGAGCAGATAACTCATGAGTAATACCAAGTTCATCAAGATAGTCATCAAGACCAGAGTTCTTGAACTCAGTTCCATTGTCACTCCTGATGTGCTTGATCTTCACACCAAAGTTGGTTGAAGCCCTCGAGGAAAATCGTTTGAAGACTTCCTGCACTTCATGTTTGTAAGTAACAATATGCACCCATGTGTAACGAGAGTAATCATCAACAATAACAAAGCCATATAGAGATGCATCATTTGTAACTGCTGAGTAATGATTAGGACCAAAGAGATCCATGTGAAGCAATTCAAATGGTCGAGTGGTAGTCATGATAGTCTTTGCTGGATGTTTGGCCTTGGTCATCTTTCCTACTTCACAAGCTCCGCATAAGTGATCCTCGAGGAATTTGACATTCTCAATGCCAATGACATGCTTCTTCTTCGCAAGCGTGTGCAAATTCCTCATGCCTGCATGACCAAGTCATCGATGCCATAGCCAGCCTTCTGAAGCTTTTGCAAGTAGGCATACGGCTGGTTGTGGTCCTGTAGAGAAATCAACAATATACACATCTCCTCTCCTAAAGCCTTCGAAGACTTTGGAATGATCAGCTTCCATGATCACAACACAACGATACTTGCCAAAGACAACAACCATATCAAGATCACAAAGCATTGAGACAGACATGAGATTGTATCCTAAGGACTCGACAAGCATGACTTTGTCCATGTGCCGGTCCTTTGAGATAGCAACCTTACCTAGACCCAATACCTGACTTTTGCCTTTATCAGCGAAGATGATATGCTTCAGATGCGATGGAGATAAGGGAGCATCCATCAATAGATTCTTGTCACTAGTCATGTGATTTGTACATCCACTATCGAGGACCCACTCATTGGCTTTGGGTTGATCATCCTGCAGATGAATTAGTGCAGCTTACGAACTCATATACTTCATTAGTGAAGAATATGACATCAGTTCATCAGATCAATTTCATCAAGCAATAGAACAGATAAAGCAGTATGAGGACGCGAGAAATGAAAGTTCATTTCTTCATGATTAGCCTGCGTCCTTTCAGGCACTTTTCAGGTCTCCAGCAAATTCTTCAGACGTTTTAGCACGTCTGGAAACCTGACCCTGCATAAGAGATTAGTTCTTTTTCTTCACCACCCACATCTGAAGGGGTGGCAAAGAGTTCATCACTCTGCGAGCTCCATGCGAGAAAGGTGGCATAGAAGCCAATCCAATTCGTTTCGCATAAGAGGAGTTACGGTAAGCATATGAATAAGAGAGAAATTCTTCGAGGACTTATGAACATAATGGTTAGAAGAGTAATGCTCATATTCATAGCCCTTAGCTCTTCCCTGCGAAACAGGGGTGTTAGCACGATGATAATCATATGAGGACTTTGATCCATATGAAGAATTTGGTCCATATGAAGAACTTGATCTGGGGTTCCTATTCTTCACAGGTGGTGTCATGAGGACATTCACCTCAAGACTTTCAAGGCATCTTTTGGGAACCCAGATTTTCTTCATAGGGGAACCGTTCCTGCAGTTAGTGCCAACATATCTAGCAAATACTTCACCATTCTTATTTTTGAACAGTTTATAGTTGGAGTCAAATGACTCATCAGAGGAATGAGGAGATTCACATGTAAAGCCAGATAGATTAGATGGATCTACTGGAGGTCCCTTTGCAGCAACCCATGAGGTTTTGGGGTACTGCTCAGGCTTCCAATAAGTACCATCAGCATTGAGTTTCCTCTCAAAGGCGATACCCTTTTTCCTACGGTTCCTGTTGAGGATCTGCATTTTAAGCACATCACAAAGTGTCTGATGCCCTTTGAGGCTTTTGTACATGCCTGTCATGTATAATTCCTTCAGCCCTGCATCATGAGTGATACTAGCAATGTCCTCAGATGAGGAATTAGTGATAGCAGAGACAGTTGAAGAATTTGTAGCATTAGAAGCATTTGAACATTCAGGTGAAGAATTAGCAGATTCGCGTTCAATGCATTTCAAACATGGAGGAACAAATTCTTCCTGAGAAACGATGATTTGATGAGCAAGTAATGAATCGCGATCCTTCTGAAGATCTTCATAACTCACTCTTAGCTTTTCAAGATCTTGCTTTCTTTGAAGAAATTCATAAGAAAGCTTCTCATGATCAGCTAAGAGAGTGTTATGATGACCTTGAAGGTTGTCAAACCTAGACTGAAGTCTCTGAAGATTTTCAGTCAAGGTTTTAGTGCGATCCATTTCTTCACCCAACATATCATCACTTTTGTCGAGCATGTTTTGAACCGTTTCAAAAGCCTTTTGTTGTTTCACAGCAATCTTCGCAAGTTTAGAGTAGCTGGGCTTGAGGTTTTCATCAGATTCATTCTCACTTGATTCAGAGGAGGTATATTTGAGTACCTTGGCACCCTTTGCCATGAAGAAATAGGTGGGAGCGTAGTCATCATTGCCTTCATCAGCCTTGTTGGTGGAGCCATTTTCTTCAGAGTTGAAGATAGACTTGCTCACGAATGCAGTAGCGAGAGCTAGACTCGCCACACCAGACTCGGACTCCTCAGATGCCTCCTCTTCCTCATGTTCCTCAGATTCAGCCTCAGAGTCCATTTCCTTGCCAATGAATGCCCGAGCCTTCTTGGAGCTGCTCTTCTTGTGAGATGAAGACTTTGAAGATTTTGATGATGAAGACTTTGAAGATTTCTTCTTCTTCTTTGCGTCATCAGAACTGTACTCCTTGTATTTCTTCTTCTTTGATTCCTTTTCCCACTGAGGACAATCTTGAATGTAGTGACCAGGTTTCTTGCATTTGTGGCATAGCCTCTTCTTGTAGTCACTGGATGAGGAATCATTGCTCCTTGAGGATTTTCCAAAGCGACCACGTCTTGAGAACCTTTGGAATTTCTTCACGAGCAGTGCTAGCTCCTGGCTCAGTTCTTCAGGATCACCAAGGCTACTACCTGAATCTTCACCTTCAGATTCAGAGACGACCTTGGCCTTCAGGGCACGTGATCTGCCATAGCTCGAACCATAGAGATCTCTCTTCTCAGCAAGCTGGAACTCATGAGTATTTAGCCTCTCGAGGATATCAGCGGGATCAAGTGACTTGTAATCAGCACGTTCTTGTATCATCAGTGCCAGAGTATCAAATGAGGAATCAAGCGATCTCAACAATTTCTTCACCACCTCATGGTCGGTGATGTCAGTGGCACCAAGTGCTTGAAGCTCATTTGAGATGTCAGTCAGGTGATCAAAGCTTTGTTGAACATTTTCATTGTCGAGTCTTTTGAAGCGGTTGAAGAGATTGCGAAGAACGTCAACTCGAGAGTCACGCTGTGTTGAGACTCCTTCATTGACTTTGGACAACCTATCCCAGATAAGCTTGGCAGTTTCCAAAGCACTCACTCTTCCATACTGCCCTTTGCTCAGATGGCCACATATGATGTTCTTCGCTTGGGAATCGATTTGTTGAATCTCTTCACATCAGTAGCATTCAGTGAAGGTGTGACTGAGGGAACACCATTTTCCACAGCATACCAGAGATCGTTATCAATTGCCTCAAGATGCATTCGCATCTTATTCTTCCAGTAGGGGTAGTCCGTCCCATCAAAGGTAGGACACCCAGCAGAGAACTTGATCATACCTGCGGTCGACATAACTAAAACTCTAGGCGGTTAAACCAAAATCACATAGAAGAAGGGAGTACCTTGCTTTGATACCAATTGAAAGTGCATTATATCGACTAGAGGGGGGTGAATAGGCGATTTTTATGAATTCTTCACTGAGGAATTTCAGGGTGAGGAAATTCCTGAGCGAAGAACTACTTGCAGCAAAATAAGTACTCAGTAGTAATCATAACAGAACACAAGCATGGTCATCATGATCAAATGAAGACAAGCATAGAGTACAGAAAGCGTAAACTCTGGATAACACAGGATGAAGACAAACAGACTGAAGAAATTGAACTGAGGAAATTGAGAAAGTCTTCAGTCAAAGTCTTCAAACACAGATATGAACAAGTGCACAACACAATAATGAGGAAATTGAGAAAGAGTTGAGGAAATAGAACCAGTAAGCTTGGTGAAGACAATGATTTGGTAGACCAGTTCCAACTGTTGTCTCAGTTGTACGTCTGGTTGGAGCGGCTAGGTATTTAAACCTGAGGACACACAGTCCCGGACACACAGTCCTCACCGTATTCTCCTTGAGCTAAGGTCACACAGACCTTGCCCAATCACTCGTGGTAAGTATTCAGGTGACTTCCAAACCTTCACAAACTCGGTCACTCGGCGATCCACAATTTCCTCTTGGATGCTCTAGACCATGACGCCTAACCGTCTGGAAGAAGCACAGTCTTCAAAGGTAACAAGCGTCGGATCTACGCAAGATCAATCTCTTCAGTGATGCTCAATCACTTTGGGTTTGTAGGTGTTTGGGTTTGGGTTTTCCTCACTTGATGATTTTCGCTCAAAGACCTTGGAGGATGGGATGCTCTCAAATGACAAGTGTCAGTTTCTCTCGGAGCAGCCAACCAGCTAGTGGTTGTAGGGGGCGGCTATTTATAGCCTAGGGAGCAGCCCGACATGATAAGACATAAATGCCCTTCAATGATATGACCGTTAGGTGGGTAGATATTTTGGGACAGCTGGCGCATAGCACAGCAACTGTCGGATATTTGAGGCTCAAATTCCTCAGGGCTATCATGTTCCTCACTGTGTAGGCAATCCGCACTGGCGAAATCCTAACTCCTCAGTCAAAACAAATTCCTCAGTGACCAGAAGAACTTTGTCTCTGTCACTGAAGAATATGACTGAACTGTATGAGATTTCCAATGGCTTCACTCGAAGGGCTTGGTAGGTGTAGGATTTTGAGTTGAGCATCACATGGAAATTTTTCCTTAGTATTTCCTCGACCCCCTTTAACAGTACGGTGTTTCCTATGACTCAAGAAACAGAAAATGAAACTACGAAAACAAAAGTCTTCACGCTTCATGTTCCTCAAATGGATACCTAGTCTTCAAGGTCACACCAATTTCTTCACTTTCAAAGTCTTCAGAAAGTCTTTAGAAATCCAAAGTCTTCAGTCGAAGAACTTCATTTTTAGGGGTCGACTTTCTCTGTAAATATCAAACTCCTCATAGACTTATAGACCTGTGTACACTCATAAAAACATTAGTCCCTTAACCTATAAGTCTTCAATACACCAAAATCACTAAGGGGCGCTAGATGCACTTACAACCGCGGAACCAGCTGGGATGGTGCGGACGGCTTCCACTTCCGCCCACTTGGTGAACTTGTCGATGGCGACGTAGAGGTAGCGGTAGCCCCCTGGCGCTCGAGGAAATGGGCCCAAGATATCCAGCCCCCAGACCGCGAACGGCCATGTGAGGGGGATAGTATGGAGGCCCTGAGCTGGCTGATGGATCTGCTTGGCGTGGAACTGGCAGGCTTCACAGGACTTTGCCAGCTCAGCTGCGTCGTTGAGCGCGGTGGGCCAGTAGAATCCGCTGCGGAATGCCTTGCCGGCAAGGGTCCGTGATGACGAGTGGTGCCCGCAGTCCCCTCCGTGTATGTCAGATAGCAACTCCTTCCCCTGGTCTCTGGAGATGCAACGCAGTGAAACATCGTTTGGTCGCTTCCTGTACAACTCACCGTCCCGGATGCAGTATGTCGTGGCCTGCCGGGCCACGCGCTCCGCGTCCTCCTCCTTCTCCGGCAACGTCCCTTGCATCAGGTATTCCTTGAATTCCTTGGTCCAGCATCCCTCCTGGGGCTCGAGCGCCAAGAGTAGGCGCGTTCCCGAAGTTGGGCCACAGGCTGGGGCTCCTGTGGCAGGCGGCTGCGGGAGCTCCTCCCGAGGCTGAGCTGTCCTTGAAAGTGGTGGCGTTGCTGACGGCTTGAAGAGCCGCTCCTCAAAGACGCCAGGCTCCTGGGCTGCCGCTTGGATGCCCTCTTGGCGATGTCGTCGGCTTCCTTGTTGGTGCCACGGGGCACGTGCTTCAACTCCAGGCCCAGGAACTGCTTCTCCATCTTGCGCACTTCCGCGAGGTATGCCTCCATGTGCTCGTCCTTTGGCTCGTATACTTTGTTGGAGAAGTTGACGAGAAGCTGCGAGTCGCACCTGACGGTGAGGCGCTTCACCCCCAGGGCTGCCGTAGCTTTCAGACCTTCTCGCCCTACTGAAAGTAGAGCTGTACAGTGTAGTAGAGCTTGTCTTGAGTGCGCGAGACGAGTACTGCTCCAGCCCCCGTGCCCTGGTGCGCTAAGGCACCATCAAAATACATGACCCAGCCGTCGGGCGCCTCACTTCCCGGGGAGGTGGACCGGTCCTCGCCTGCTTCCAGCGTCGGGGCATCCATCCATTCCGCCACAAAATCAGCGAGTGCAGCTCCCTTGATGACTCTGGTAGTGCTGAACTCCAACTGGAATGCCTGTAGCTCGATGTTCCACTCAGCGACCCTTCCAGCAAAGTTGAGGCTCCTGAGCACTCTCTCCAATGGGTAGGCTGAGACGACCTTGATGGGGTGGCCCTGGAAGTAGTGCCGCAACTTGCGCGAGGCCACCAAGAGCGCGAGAAGGAGCTTTTGGGGCATGGGGTATCGTGCCCTTGCGCCCCGCAACATCGTGCTGACAAAAAACACCGGATGCTCGACGAGGGCTGGCGCGTTGGTGAGGCTCGTGTCTTGCGGAAGCTAGGATGTCTCCTGAGGTGATGGAACCTCCGACGCTTGATCGCTTGTCGGGACCTTGGCGGTGTCGTCCTGTCGAGCTTGGTCCCCTGTTGACGCCGCTACGACTCTTGCTGCGCCTTCCTGATCTTGCGTCACCCTGGCTGTAGCTTGGCGCGACGCGCCTTTGGCTTGGTGCTCTTCCCGAACCGCCACCAGTGCTGCGCTGGTGGAGTACGGAGTGGCGGCAAGGTAAAGTACTAGGGGCTCGAGAGGCCACGGCGCCACCATCACTGGAGGGCTGGTCAGGTAGCTCTTGAGGTCTTGAAAAGATTGGTCGGCCTCCGGGGTCCACTCGAACGGGCCCTTCTTCTTCATCAGCTTGAAGAAGGGTAGGGCGCGCTCTCCCAGCTTGGAGATGAAGCGCCCCAATGCGGTCACCCGACCAGCCAGCTTCCGCATTTCCTTGAGGGTCTGCGGTGGGATCATGTCATCAATGGCCTTGATCTTCTCCGGGTTCGCCTCGATCCCTTTGTGGGACACGAGAAATCCCAGCAGCTTGCCGGAAGGGACACCGAACACGCACTTTTCTGGATTAAGTCGCAAGTTCACCTGGCGCAGGCTCGCGAAGGTCTCCTCCAGATCTTGGATCAAGGTTCTTGCCTCCCGAGACTTCACCACAATGTCGTCGACGTAGGCCTCCGTGTTTCTCCCGAGCTCCCGCCCTAAGGCGATGTGCATCAACCGCTGAAAGGTCGCGCCCGCGTTGCGCAGTCCGAAGGGCATGCAGGTGTAGCAGTACACCCCACACGGGGTCAGGAAGGCTATCTTCTCTACATCTTCTACCGCCATCTTGATCTGGTGATACCCTGAGAACGCATCCAGGAAGCACAGTAGGTCGCACTCGGCGGTGGAGTCAACGATCTGGTCGATGCGTGGGAGCGGGAACGGATCTTGGGGGTAGGCCTTGTTGAGGTTGGTGAAGTCGACGCACATTCGCTCCTTCCCGCCTTTCTTCGGCACTACGACGGGGTTCGCCAGCCATTCGGGGTACCAAACCTCGCGAATGGCACCCGCTGCCTCCAACTTGCGGGTCTCTTGGACGATGAAGGCCTGCTTCTCTGTGGACTGCCGTCTCGCCCGCTGCTTCACCGGGCGTACGTTGGGGCACACCCTTAAGTGATGTTGAATCACTTCTCTCGGGACCCCCACCAGCTGCTTGGGCTCCCACGCGAATATCTCCTTGTTTGCGCGCAAGAACTTCACCAACGCTTCCTCTTAGCCCGGGTCGAGGTCGGCACCTATGGTAAAGGTGGCCCCCGAGGATCCGTCTTCATCGACCGGTACCTGCTTGGTTTCCGCCTTGTCTTGGGTGAACAGCTGCTTCTTCTTGGTTGGTGCGGCCCCCTTGGCCTCGAAGGCGCCCGTGCCAATGGGCTGTGCCGCCGCAGCGGTCTTGAAGGAAAGCTTGAGCGCCGCCACTGCCTCCTTGGCGTCCCCCTTGATAGTGAGGACACCCTTGCTTCTAGGCATCTTCATGAGGTCGTATGCTGGGTGGGTTGCTGCCATGAATTGGGCCAGTGCTGGGTACCCGAGGATGGTGTTGTACGGGAGGCCGATGCGGGCGATGTCGAAGTCGACCAGTTTGATGCGGTAGTTGTCGCGCGTGCCGAAGGTGACAGGGAGGCGGATCTGCCCCAAGGAGTGGGCGGTGCCGCTGCCGACTCCTGAGAAAGGCTTGCTGAGGCTAAGCCGCTCGAGCGGCACGTGAAGAAGGCTGAAGGCCTCCACAGAGAGCACGTTGAGGCCGGCGCCGCCGTCGATGAGGGTCTTGGTGATGGCCATGTTGCAGATAGTGGGCATGCAGAGCATCGGGAGCATACCCGAGCCGGCGGTGGTGACGGGGTGGTCTTCTGTGTCGAAGGTGAGGTCGGCTTCGGGTGCGGCCCAGCCCGGCGGAGCCCCTGAGCGCTTGGAAGCGGTGCCGATCTGGCAAAGGAATGGCTTGACATGGCGATCTGAAAGGCGGTGCTTGAGAGCCGCCTAGTAGGGCCACGACCGCGTGGTGCACTGGTGCCGCGTAGCACGCAGTGAAGAGGTCGCGCAGCTCCTCCCAAGATGCCACCATGGATCCGGGGAGGTTGCGCAGCCAGGCGCGCGATGCGCCGGTGAGCGCCATGGGAAACCAGTTGGCCATGACCTTGTCGTCGCCCCCGGCCTCGAGGACGGCCTCCTCATATGCCAGCAGGAAAGCTGTCGGGTCCGCCGCGCCGTCATAGTGCGACGGCATCTCCGGCTTGAACTTGGGTGGCCACTGCACCTGCCGCAAGGCGGGGGTCAGAGCTCGGAGCCCCCTGGCCCCGTCGTCAGCGCCGGCCGTCGGAGCCGGTAGCGAGGCGCCTGCCATGAGGGCGGAGCCGGTGGTGGCGGAGCGTAGATTGGCGGAGGGAAGGCTATGGTGCACCCCTACCTGGCGCACCAAATGTCGGATCACGGGTTCTGGCAAAACCCTCAAGGTTCGAACACTGGGCTGCGCGCGAAGATTTCCCCCCTACCGATCCACGTGCTAGCTTGCTAAGATCTCAAGAACGAACTCGACAAACTCACAACGCGAGGGACACAAGATTTATACTGGTGCGGGCCACCATTGTGGTGTAATGCCCTACTCCAGTGTAGTGGTGGTGGATTGCCTCTTGGGCTGATGATGAACAGTACAAAGGGAAGAACAACCTCCTAAGGATGAGGTGTTCTTGTGCTTGGCGAACTTGTGTGGTTGAGGATTACTCAAGATGAGATGCCTGAGGCTCCTTCGAGTTGCCTCCTACTGTGATGGCTAGTCCTATTTATAGACGCCCTGGTCCTCTCCCCAAAAATTGAGCGGGAAGGGAGCCAACAACGGCCAATTTGAAAGGGGACAGCTAGTACAGCTTATCCTGACAAAAGCGGTCTTCGCCTGCAAAAGGCTCTGGTGGTGACGCCGCCTTGGGCTCCATGGTGACCTCCGTCTTGCCGTCCTTCTGGTCTTGGTCTCGTTGCACTGATATGGAAACCTTTGCTTGATGCCTCGGTACTCCGCGCCTGCGCTTGCCCCCTTAGCACCAAAGAGGAAACAAGGACGTTGCGCGCGCTGGCGCCTGCCTGGCGCCCGCCTAGTCTCGATCGTCATGGCTCATGTCACGAGAACCTCGCGAGGTTTGCCTTGCCTTGATCTCTCTGCCCCTCGCAAGCCTGCCTGGCGAGGCCGCTCCTGAGGAGGTCTTGTGTCGTCAGCCTCGCGAGGCTTGGCCCCTCGCGAGGGTCTTGGCTGCCTTGTTGATGAAGATGGGCCGTATGGGCCTGCTAGCAAAGCCACGCCGTGGGCCGCAGGCAGGCAAGTCTGGGGACCCCCGTTCCCAGAACGCCGATAGTTCCCTATTTACAAACAACTCCTTGTCTCTCACAATCAACCTTATCTCCTCCCCACCACATCTAGAAGGCCATGGAAAAATCTGGCGCGATGGCCGCTGTCGGCGCCGTCCACCCCCCAATCTTGGTGTTCCGTGCAATGCACGGGCATCTACGCACGGGAAATTATGTCGAACATGGCTAGTTGTAAGCATGCTAGGTCTACAGCCATGATGATAGTGACTGCAGACGGTGAGGCTGACTATGGTATGCTGAACACGGCGCCTATACTCAGGTGTCATCTCCGGCGTAGGGTCTTGTCACTTCACTGTGAGGAGCAAGACGTAATAATTTGATCAACGGGTAGTACAGTGCTACTACATTGGTAGTACTACTACTACTAGTACTAGCACCACCATCTGGATTTAGTAGTACTACCACGTCCATCTGGATTTAGTATTTGACTAGCAATATCTAGTAATGCATGTCACAAAAAATGTACTACTCCCTCTGTAAATAAATACATGGTGTATTGTTTTATTCCTATCGGCGAGATAACTTAATGTCTTTTTAATACTTAATTGGATTACATGCAACGAACTAACCACTGCATGTGACGTTTGGTAGTCTCAAGTCTTGAAAGCATGCATGGGCACGGAGGGGGACGCAGCTTCATTGACTTACTTCACCTGCCTTTGGGTGTATGACACGTGGGCCCAACGGGTGGTTGGCCAACCTGTCATACAACCAAAGGCAGGTGTAGTAGAGGGGTGAGGAGTAGATGGCCAACACACACGTGAATTCAACGCAGTCTGCACTTCTCATATAAAGGCTCCCGCCAGTCCAATCTACGAAATCCTACGCACCTACGCACCCAAGGGAAAGAGTGATCACTCCAATCGCAAGATCAGTTGACTAGAAGCTAGACCCATGGAGGCGATGAGCGCGAGCATCAGCCGGCTGTGCCAGATGGTCCACGATGCCGGCTTGCGGCCCGGCACCGAGGAACGTCTCCAAGTAGTGCTTGAGGCCGCCAGGGCGAGGGGCCGCTTGGACGAAAACTTCGTCTCCTTGTTCGACGAGGTCCTCGTCGGCTTCCTCGACAAGTTCACCGTCATCAAGAAGCTCGCGGACGACCTTGACGTACGCCTCCAGCCCATGTGCCCGGCTCTGCGATGCCTGCCACCCTCAACGGCCTCTATGGTGACAACCTCTTCGACGCACTGGTGGCCCTACGACTGCCCGCCGTCGCGCCGAAGAATGTCCACCTCGAGGTCGCGCTCACCGCGCAGCGCCTGGCGCAGAAAGACACCATCGACATAATCACCTACGTCTACGCGCAAATCGTCCACAAGGACTACTACATGCAAGAGGAGGACGATAGGACGCTGGCCTTCTTGGACCGCATGGCAACCTTGGACGGCATTGTTCAGAAGCACGTTGAGCTTGCCGCCAACGCCGCTGCTCCTCACACGTCGGTTGGTGACCCGGTGCACTAGGGCGTGAGGATGTCGTTGATGGATCCGTATGTATCTTTATCTTTCCGTCAAATCCATGTAGTAGTATATGGTACTACTAGTAATTATCTTACCTTTCACATCAACTTCATAATTTTCCTACGTACTCCATGCATGAACTCATTACTCTAGGGAAAATCATTATTTCTATCTATCGGTCGCGCCATGGAGCAGAACCAAATTTTACAAGTTACAAGTTCAAAAGGAAAAGCCTGCCGTGTTCACGTCGCTCCCCCACACGGTTGGTCTGGCACGCCGCTCAAGGGGGAATGTGTGTTGTGTTGCATTTTCACTTACAAGTGGGACCGCAGTTGAGGAAACCGACTATCGGCAAACCCCACCCCGCCCACCGCGCGATGGCTGAGAAAACAGGAGGGAGAAGAGATGGCTGTAGCATGGCCTCCAAGAAAATTGGTGTCGGATGGGACTCGTATGGGTGGCGTGTGCCGTACTGCTAGACATGAATGCTAGTTATGGCCCATGCCACCCCAGTATATCGAGGTGCTGGTTACGTAGAACAAATTTCCTGGAGTCCGTGCTCAGCCCTCCTCTATCTCTCTTCTCAGCCAGCTAGCAGACGCGCGGAGCCCATCGTCTGTTTGCTCATGTGTGGTCCCACATGTCAGTGAAAACGCAAGAGGACCCACTGAACCTGCACATCTTTCACCTCGACGTGCTGGTGATGAAAAACAAATCCAATAAAGATCTTCGGTGGCCGCTTTTGGAGTTACTCAAGAGTAGTAAGATTCTATTTACAGTTTAACACAAGAAGCACATCACGTGGCTTCAACTACCACTCTATTTTCTTGCATGACACGACCTGGATGCTGGATGTCCCACGTGTCAGCAAAAGGAGGAAGAACACGACCAAATCTTTGGTTGTGCTCTCGGATTAGACTAGTTGTGCTAACTTAAAAATTTATTGTATAGAATGGATGCAAGTTTTGGCATTGGGAAGAAGAGTACAATGATATATTGATAGAGCGCAATTTAGTAGATGTTCTAGCACTTTTAGCTAGCATAGAGGCTAGAGATGAGACTAGTGCACTTGTTGATAGAATAGAGGCTAGACACGTCTACTTCTTTACACTCGAAGAAGAAAGAAGCACGCAGGATCGAGCCTCCGCAGATCAACAATGAATGCATCGAGAAGGCACTAATCCAACTTACAGGAGCAGTTATGGAAGTTGGATATCTTCTAAAATGTATTCTTGTGGTTCTTGTTTTTCTAGTCAAAATTTTGGTGATGTATTTCCATGTACCAAAAAATCAATGATGAAAAAAAGATATGTGTTTGCAAAGAAAAATGTACGCGGCCGGGATGCGTCCGTGCATTCGGCGCACGACCAGCGCATCCGAGAAATGGCCCGGACACGACCCCATTGCCCTACCCAAACGGACAGAATCCGGACAAAATGGAGGTCCGTTTGGGGTCGTGCGTTGGAGTTGGCCTTACAAGTGGGACCGCAGTTGAGGAAACCGACTATCGGCAAACCCCCACCTCGCCCGCCGCACGATGGCTGAGTTAGAGAAACGACGAGGTTGAAGAGATTGCTGTAGCACAGACTCCAACAAATATGTTGTGAGATGGAAGTCATGCTGGTGGCGTGTGCCATACTCCTGGACATGAATGCTTGTTCTGGCCCATGCCACCCTACTACTCATACTACTTATAGTAGTAGTATCGAGGATTCGAGGTGCTGGTTACGTACAACGAACACATTAACATATGGCCCACCTCACACTGTGGCCAAATTTCCTAGAGTCTCTGCTAGGTTAAAAAGTGTTCTTTGTGAGGATGGGTGGCTGGTCTCAAGTTTAAACTTGTTGTATTACGTACTTAGACGTAGAGATAGTGCAGCATGTGAAGCTAGTACAAATAGTGTACTATTGTTGATTGGCCTCATCCGATAACCTGTTGCAATGCACGTACAATTATGTATTTGGAAAATATTTTTTTGCCTCGTCGCAGCACCCACTCAGAGAAGCGACTCGAAAGCCATTCATAAATTTAGTAAGTTTATCACAGGCATATCATTTTATTACATACAACAGGTCATCAACCCACAACGACAACGAGGATACATTATAAATACTAAAGTTTTCATCACACAACAAATAACAAGCAATGAAATGAACTTCAACTCAACCAATCCTCGGCGTTGGAAACACTTGCTTTGAACCACAAGTGATTCTCTGGGAATGGCCAGCTACTGTCAATGTCGAGACCAACGCAGGACTGATCATCCAGGCTGAAGCGACCTACTATATCACGACCAGGGTAGGGAACCACCGCAATGTCCGACGTATAGATACAGTTTCTTCTCATAACTAGTAGTACAGTTGTGTCAACAGCAGTTGGATCGCCTTTCACCATCATTGGATAGTTTTGTCCAAGGAAGAGCGAGTTTGCTCCAAGACTATCAATACTGTACCAGGGAGAAGGTGTTGGCGCTAGCACAGTAGTATCCATCCTGAATACCATGCAACGGGTGTTGGAATAGGTACGGAGAGTGCGACCATGGGAGACAACACCTACTTCCTTAGTAGTAACATCAGCAGTGGGCTGTATACAGACAAGAAGGGGTGATCCATCGGAAGTTGTCGGGCGCCACTGAGTATATGGGCCCTCCTCGTCCTCATGCTCGTGATCATCACCATCGTCATCTCCCCCTTGGTTATAAAAAATTTCAAGTATAGGTGGTGGAATGTTCACAGGACCTTGGAAACACACGAAGAAGGTTAATTAGTAGAGAAGGGAAACTTGCTAACTCGCATGCATGTGGATGAAACAATTATAATTACGGTGGAAGACAAGCGTACCGAAACTACGAGGATCCCATGCAAAAACAATGCCACGAGTGGTGGCAGCAAACACAAGACCCTCGTATTCAATTGCATCACAGTACACATCCATGTATAGAAACTGATTTTTGAGCAATATCCATCCAGTCGAACCACGAAGGACGGCAACAAGCTTGTCGAAGATAGCAACAACTCCATAGTTCCTGTAATTCCAAGAGCAGTTGGGAACTCGACAAACTGCTATCTTCCGTAGAAGACAGTCACCATGATCGTATTTGAACGTGCGTGGAATACCGGTGTGCTCAACCTCTGGGCAGTCTGAGATTTTTGGAAGTGGAACCCGGTGACGAGTGTACACATTCACAAGTTCCCACTCGCAGTTGTACCCAATATAAACAACCCAATCTCCATTTGCGCCTGCCCAAGCCTTGCCCTCAAGCGATGGCATCTTAACATCATACGTATCATTATCAAGCGGCATCAACTTGCACAAGGTGAGGCTTCCCTCGTCCCCACGCCAGTCAGCAGGGTCACGGCGAAGACGATAGGGGAGATCAAACCGCTCCTGGACCCTTGGGTTCCTTGTAATGATGTTATTAGTTGAGTCGAGAATGTTCTTGAACTAACCTGCCATGCTAGCCGAGGTGATGACGTCGCACCGATCAATGAGTTCCCCCACCACGTCATCTTTCAGATCGGGGCAAGAATAACGGGGTCATTTCCGGCTTGTTCCCTCCATGGAGAAGACGATCGAACAATGGCAGAAGGAAGGGTGAAGGCAAATGGAGGAGGGAGGAAGAGCGTGCGACAGCAGTTCCAAATCGAGAGGGAAAGGCGAAGAGTCGGTGGACGGTTGCCAGTTTGCCACGGTACACGAAGAGGCGCCCCGACCTACACGTCCTTTCGGAAATTGTACAAAAGGACTCGCGGTCGTCTCACTGACATGTTGGAACGGGACCACATGTCAACAAAACATGGTGTGTAATTTCTCGTGCAAAATGCGATCTGGCCGCGTTGGCCCGAGGTGCCGCATTAGTTATCGTCCTTTATTTTTTTAACATACAATCTGAGTGGATAGCTCCTGTGGTCATCACACGTGAGCGGATATATAGGTGGGCAAGGTGGGCAGGCGGCAACAATCTAAGTGCTAAAAGAGTTAATCTCGAAAAAAGAGTTGATCCAGTGCTTGGTTTTGTTTGGATTTTCCAACTATGACCATTGGATAGAGTGAATCGATGGCTTACGTTCAAAGTTATTCTCATACTATAGAATGGTATAGGAACAAGGAGAGATTTGGTTGATTTTATATCGCTGAATAATATAAAATATTATGAGTGCAGACGCTCCACCCCGAGGTTTGTAGCTCCTTCTCGGTCGTTGGGAATCTATGTTCTTCCACTCTTTCGTTTAAGACATGAGCTTTGCTCATCCTGTTGCCGGCACGTGGGACATCTATATGCCTCCATTTTACAAAATCATACTATATGCCTCCATGACACGTGGGACATCTAGCATCAAGGTGGCGTGCCATGCAAGAAAATGGAGATATGTAGTGCGTAAGTGAGTCGTGCACTTCGATGGCACCTAGTACTATGCAATATTTTTTCTCCTCGATGGCACGTGAATAGTGCACGTACTCAATGACAGAGCACGAGATGGTAGCCATGGACATGGTCGGCCATTTTTGAAGAGAGTACTAATAAATACGTAACTTTGATGTGTCCCGCCAACTCGCAGAACGACGAGAAGCTTGCTTACTACGCCTTCTCCCTCGCCAACACGTGCGCGGTGGCTCGCAGCACGAGGATAAACTTTTGCTTCCAAGCGGTGGACGTGCAGCAGTTCATTTGGTGTCAGATTGCCAGAAGTAGTACCATCATTATTGTTCGACTTCCGGAAGAGGAGAAGAGCCAAGCGCAAGGTAACCTACTAACCTAGTACAGTACTACTATAGCCAAAGCTGGTCTACCTTTTTAGAGCATGGTTAATTAATATAGGCGGCTCTTGCAGCAGCACATCATTTAGAGCAAGTACTCTCTTTGTAGGATCAAAGGAAGTGAAACAAAAGTTGGAGTGGATGCTAGATTGCCAATTAAAACATGATTACATAGGAAAAAAATCCTATAGCATTCTATCCTATGAATCAAACGACCAATGTAGGAAAATTATGAGGGGGGTCTCTCCAACAGTGTTCCTCGGCTCGCACCTAGCATCACGGTGGTCGAACTTGGAGTCATTCATCTGGTACACGTGGCATCTCAGATCTGGTACTCCAATATTAGGTTGGCTCTATGTGATGTGGCAACTTCATATACTAACCGGATGCTGGCTATACTACTACGGTACTCACACTCCAAGAAGTGACTCGAAAACCATTCATAAATTGAGTCTATGACACGCATTTGCAAATGTACCATTCATTACATACAACAAGTCATCAACACACAACGACAACGATGATACATGTTGGATTATAGATTATTTCCAACAAAACATTCTAGTAAATACTGAAGTTTTCATCACACAACAAATAACAAGCAATGAAATGAACTTCAACTCAACCAATCCTTGGCGTTGGAAACGCTTGCTTTGAACCATAGGTGCTCTGGGAAGGGCCAGCTATTGTCAATATCGAGAGCAACGCAGGACTGATCATCCAGGCTGAAGCGGCATATATCAGGAGCAGGGTAGGGAACCACCGCAATGTCCGAGGTATAGATACAGTTGCTTCTCATAAATGGTAGTAACGTTGTGTCAACAGCAGCTGGATCGCCTTTAACCTTCATTGGATAGTTTGGTCCAAGGAAGAGCGAGTTTGCTCCAAGACTATCAATACTGTACCAGGGAGAAGGTGTTGGCGCTAGCACACCAGTATCCATCCCGAATACCCTGCAACGGGTGTTGGAATAGGTCCGGAGAGGGCGACCATGGGAGACAACACGTGCTCCCTCAGTAGTAACAATCTCAGTGCACTGTATATAGACAAGAAGAGGTGATCCATCTGAATTAGTTGCCAGCCGCCACTGAGTATATAAGTCCTGCTCGTCCTCATGATCGTGATCATCACCATCGTCATCTCCCCCTTGGTTATAAATTTTTTCAAGTATAGGTGGTTGAATGTTCACAGGACCTTGGAAACACAAGAAGAAGGTTAATTAGTAAAGGGAAACTTGCTAACCCGCATGCATGTGGATGAAACAATTATAATTACGGTGGAAGACAAACGTACCGAAACAACGAGGATCCCATGCAAAAACAATGCCACGAGTGGTGGAAGCAAACACAAGATCCTCGTATTTAATTGCATCATAGTACTCATCATCTGTGTACAGAAACTGGTTTTTGAGCAATATCCATGGACGAACCGTGGAATCAGTAACGACGGCAACAAGCTTGTCGAATATAGAAACAACTTCAAAGTTCTCGTAATTCCAAGAGCGGTTGGGAACTCGACAAATTGCTATCTTCCATAGATGACAGCCACCATGATCGTATTTGAACGTACGTAGATCATCTGTGTGCTCAACCTTAGGGCACTCTGAGATTTTTGGAAGTGGAATCCGCTGACGAGTGTACACATTCACAAGTTCCCACTCGCAGTTGTACCCAATCTCCATTTGCGCTAGCCCAGGCCTTACCCTTAAGCGATGGCATCTTGACATCACACGTATCATTATCAAGCGGCATCAACTTGCACAAGGTGAGGCCTCCGTCGTCCGCGCCCATGCAAACAGGCTTATAGTGAAGAAGATAAGGGAGATCAAACCGCTCCTGGACCCTTGGGTTCCTTGTAATGATGTTATTAGTTGAGTCGAGAATGTTCTTGAACTAACCTGCCATGCTAGCCGAGGTGATGACATCGCACTGATCAATGAGTTCCCCCACCACGTCATCTTTCAGATCGGGGCAAGAATAACTGGGTCGTTTCCTGCTTGTTCCCTCCATGGAGAAGACGATCAAACAATGGCAGAAGGAAGGGTGAAGGCAAATGGAGGAGGGAGGAAGAGCGTGCGACAGCAGTTCCAAATCGAGAGGGAAAGGCGAAGAGTCGGTGGACGGTTGCCAGTTTGCCACGGTACACGAAGAGGCGCCCCGGCCTACACGTCCTTTCAGAAATTGTACAAAAGGACTCGCCGTCGTCTCACTGACATGTTGGAACGGGACCACATGTCAACGAAACATGGTGTGTAATTTCTCGTGCAAAATGCGATCTGGCCGCGTTGGCCCGAAGTGCCGTATTATTTCTCGACTTTATTTTTTTAATAGCATGCCGTTCAGTTTTGAAGCACGACTAACCGGTATTGTTTGCAGAGAAAATATAAACTACTCTACCACTACTCCACCTCTAGTACTAGTAGTATAAAAAAGATATATAGGCTGGAGCTTCAAAGCTTTCTTGCTAAGGGCTGCCCACTTGCTTCTCACACTATCACCCTCTCTCCAGATCTAAAAAAGACGACCTCTCTCTCCCTCCTCACCGGTGGTCACACATCCGCCGGGGAAGAAAAGGACGTGCAGCGTTGACGCACTCGTCGTCAGCGAGCGAGGTCACGCACTGACGACAAGGCCGTCCTCTCAGACCTAGCGCCTGCGTGGGATGGCCTCCGTCCCCAAGCTCGTTGCCATAGTGCGTGCTGAGGACGACGACCACGAGCAAAGCCACTTCCGGCCGACCCTCAGGTATGCTACCTCTTTTCGAACCATACCCTTGTTCTATTGCCCCATCTGCCATGTCGCTGCATGTGTATCTTTTTCCACTCCACCATCTTCCCAGTTTGCTATCCTCTGCTCTGCTGGTCACGCAGGCAAAAACCTTAATTTGCACTATTAAAGGAAACCCTACTTCATGTAGACTAATCCATGTCTGGGTTGAATAAGGAAAGGAAGGGAGACTGTACTATCCAAGAGAGTAGGCATCGAACCCGCATCTAGGTTGAAAAGGGGAAAAATCAGTAGCTAAGGAACGAGTCTCGTGTCTCTTGGTTGAAGAAGGGTAGAAAGGCATGACAACGCAATAGAGAATGACCAGGATTAAAATGTTGATCTTATGTATGGGAATCGTACTAGTTGGTTTTAGTTGTGGCTGATCTTTCCTTTTGGAGCTACATATTTGTATATGATCTGTGAATCATTGAGATGCATTAACAATTCCTTATATCTGTTCGCTCAGTGTTTACAAGTTACTGATCGATCACTAGCTAGCCTACTAATGCGCTCCTGGCAGTTTTAGTTGCGACGCAAGATCCGAAGTGGGAGTTTTTTGAATAAAAATGCCTACCTCTGAAGAAATTGACAAGCTGCTCTGAAGAAAATGCCATGCGAATCTGAAGAAACTGCCAGCGAAAACGTTCGCAAATGCCTTATCTCCCAGCTAAAGTTCATCAACTAATGCCATCGGCTGCGACTCGTTGCATGCTACTCCGCGTCCTAGCTACGAGCGATTTTGAGTGCCTGCATGCAGCCGGCCGTAATTAAGGCAGCTAACTGATGCGAAAAAAGATGCGCTTTAATTGTTGCGGGCCTTTTAAATCCATGGAATCATTATTGACAAGGAGGGAGATGATTCGAGTGCACTCGTTTGACCGTCATGCCAGCTTGCGACCCAGCACGGACGGGACGGGACAGCACAGTCAGAATTTCAGTTTCTCTAGTTTTCCACGGCAAGCTGGCGCGCTAAGCCATGCCTGCTTAATTATGCATTGAATTCCGATGACCGTCGCGCTACCTTCCACCTATAAGTACTATTTCCCAGCCTTCTATGGTGGCACCGTGACCCAACTCGCCCTATCCTCATAAGCCCCCACCAGCCCGACGTTGCTCGCCACTTATCCTCGCTCTCGCCACGTCCGCCATGCCCCCGCCCATCCGCGATAGGTGAGGCCGAAGGCGGTCACCGCCGGAACTAGTGTTCGGTTTTTCACCGGAAGGCAGATGGAGGGAGGAGGCATTCTATCGGTCTTTAGATGGCAATGCGGAGATCGAGGACTTGTTGGAGCGCGACCGCCTGGCAGAGGAGCAGGAGTTGTTGGAGCGCGACCGCTTGGCGGAGGAGCAGCGTATCGCCGATTTGTGCCGCCAGCGGGACATGGAGCAGCAGCGCACCGACGCTCTGAGTCGCGAGCAGAGCGCCCGCAACTGGGCCGACTACATGGAGGCTGGCGCCCGACAAATAGCCCTGGAGGCTGTCGGGCACGCACGCGTTTGCGACGCCGATTTTTACTACCAGCTCGTCAAGTGGGTTTCCCGCTTAGAAGCCGAATCTTTGGTGGACCATGCCGGCATGGAAAGGGCCAACGTGCGCGAGCAACACGCCCTATCGCACCTCTGGCAAGTCCGAGGCGAGGTGGAGGATGCCGGTGCCGGCGTTTAGCGTGTACTGCACATGGCGGCCGGCATCATCTAGTTAGCTAAGAGTAAGTAAGTACTTGTATGCTACTAGAGTATTAGTGGGAGTAGATAGTTAACTTGGCTGTGATGGTTGTCAACGTGGAAGTTCAGTACTCTATATGTGGATCAGACCTGTTACTTTGCTCTGAATGTTGAACTTTCCGTTTGAACGTATGGAATGGGCTGTTATTTTTTTAAATGGGTTGTATTTGTCCTCCACGGGTTTAGAGGCTAACTTGTGGGCCTACCAAGTTGACGCGTACACAATCAGGAGATGATTGTATGTGGAGAGGATGACAGCAGGGACCCACCAAGGTCATGGCAGTACGCAAGCAAGTGCCTCCTTATTTCAAGCCAATAAAAAATGGCTCCTCCTAATGGATTTCTGACATCTGGGTCCCATGCCATAGTCAACGTAGTCAATAAACGAGAGAATTGCACAACGACCGGCTGACACCAGGGACCCAGCAACTCGCCCAGTTATTTTTGTTTTGGGTTAATTTGATAAATGCCACTCCAAATCTGGTGTTTCTAAGAAATGCCACTGCAATTTCCGAATTTTGAAAAATGCCATTTCATGCCATTTCCAGTGGCATTTTTCGAAGTCTGGAGTGGCGTTTTTCAAAGTGCACAAATTGAAGTGGCGTTTTCCAAAGTTTGCAAAAATTGCAGTGGCATTTTTCAAAGTTTGGAAATTGCAGTGGCATTTTTATGAATCGCCATAATTGGAGTGGCATTTATCTAATTTGTTTTTGAGACGGAAGCAGGGTGTCAACTGGGCTGTGCGGGGCACTCTGGCCTGTCTAGACAGCCTTCTCTTTTATGTTTACCACGGACCAGCCCGGTAGTTTTTTTTCTTTCTAAAAATGGCTAGCCCAGTTTTTTTGTGATTTGCCAAGTAAGTCGCTTTGTCAGGCCTGTTGGGCTGCAAATCTTTCAAGACGAGGAGAGCTTCATTCGGCAGGACGAGAAAATGGCCTATCAGTAATGAGAAATGGGCTGTACATTTTTAAAACACATCAAACCGGCAATTAGTTTCAAATTTCTTTTTTCCATTTCGAGATTTTAAATTGCATTAATTTTTATGCATGGACAATTTGTTGGATTTTATATTGATATACATTTATTTTTAAAATCATTTTGAATGTGACTCAAAATTTCGAGATTAAAAACAGTTCGGACCGCACCGAAATATGCAAAATTTCGTATAATTTTTTAACCCTGGCCACAATATGGGCTGTAATGCTAACAAAAAGAATATGGGCTCCAAGAAATCCTTAAGAATTAGCAAATGGGCTGTAAATTATTAGAAATAATGGCAGATGGGTTGTATGATGTTTTCCACAGATTTGAGGCTTTCCTAAAAAAAGGTTGACGCACAAGCAGTGACTATTGGATGTCCATCCAACGGCCGTCGTGCTTCTTCAATCTCTGCTCTTCCTGCTCCAGCCGCTCAAACAAGCGCCGGCGGGACTGCCTGCTCCCTCCTCCCCGCGGCCGGCTGTGCTGCCGCGCAGGCCTCACCGCCCCACCGTACTCCCATCGCTGGCCTAGCCATCCCTCTACTCACCCACACCTGTTGTTATTCTCCGGCGACGGCAGACGAACCAGTAAACCCACGTACAGTCGTACTCCCCTCCGAGTGGGAAACCACTGCCGAGTCTTCCCTGCCTCCGTGTCGTTCCCTTGCTAGGCCTCGCCGTCGTCCACCGCCCTGGTGCTCTCGGCGCGGCCTGGTCAACATGGTCAACGACCGACATGCATCTGAAGTGGACTGTACGTGGAGAGGCTGACAGCTGGGTCCACGGCCACACGCAAGGAAATGCCTCCTTATTACGCGCAAAATAATGATTCCTCCACCTGACATCTGGGACCCACCGAAAGGGCCTTTATATTTCGCGAAAAAAACATTACCGCCGCTGACAGCTCGGACCCACCAGATATATCTTCGCACGCAAGGAAGTGCGTCCTTATTACGCACAAAAAAATGAATACTCCCCCTGCTAGCTGGGACCCAGTATAGTGGCAGGCTGACTTGTGGGCCTACTAAGTTGACGGGGACGGAGGGCTTTGTCAACTTAGTCAATATGCACGATTCTAGGTCCAGTGACCGTACGATGTCCATCCAACGGCCGTAGTGCTTCTTCTACCTCTGGTCTTCTTGCTCCAGCCACCCAAACCAGCGCCGGTCGTGCCTCGTGCTCCTGCCTCCCGTGGCCGGCTGCGATGCGGCGGAGGCCTCACCTCCGCCTACTACTCCCACCGCTGGCCAGGCCACCCCTCTACTCACCCACACCCCTTGTTATTCTGCAGAGACGGCAGCCTCACACCACAGCGAACCAGTGAACCCTCATACTCCTCTATGCGTGGGCATCCACTGTTGCGTCTTCCCCGGCTCCGCGTCGTCCCCTTCCTAGGCCTCGCCGTCGTCCACCGCCCTGGTGCTCCTGGCGCGGCGTGGTCAATGTGGTCAAGGAACGACTTCCATCGGAAGAGTACTGTATGTGGAGAGGCTGACAGTTGGGTCCACGGCAGCCTCAAGGAAGTGCCTCCTTATTATGCGGAAAATAATTATTCCTCCACCTGACAGCAGAGACCCACCAGACGGGCCACCGTATTTGGCAAAAAAAACGTTTCCCCCCTGACTGCTGGGACCCACCGGACGGGCCACCGTATTTCGTGAAAAAAACATTCCCCTCGTTGTCAGCTCGAACCCACCGGAAGTGCCGCCTTATTACGCACAAAAAAATGAATACTCCCCCTGCTAGTTGGGAACCACCTTGGTGGGTGGCTGACTTGTGGGCCTACTAAGTTGACGGGGATGGGGTGCTTTGTCAACTTAGTCAATATGAACGATTCTAGCTCCAGTGACCGTACGATGTCCATCCAACGGCCGTAGTGCTTCTTCAACCTCTGGTCTTCTTGCTCCAGCCGCCCAAAGCAGCGCCGGTCGTGCCGCATGCTCCTGCCTCCCGTGGCCGGCTGTGCTGCCGCAGAGGCCTCATCGCCCCTACTATTCCCACCGCTGGCCAGGCCCTGCAGCGACAGCAGCCCCACACCGCAGCCGAACTAGTGAACCCTCGTACTCCTCTCCGCGCAGGCTTCCACTGCCGCGTCTTCCCTGGCTCCGCGTCGTCCCCTTCCTAGGCCTCGCCGTTGTCCACCGCCCTGGTGCTCTCAGCGAGGCGTGGTCAATGTGGTCAAGGAACGACTTCCATCGGAAGAGTACTGTACGTGGAGAGGCTGACAGCTTGGTCCACGGCCGCAGCAAGGAAGTGCCTCCTTATTACGTGCAAAATAATTATTCCTCCACCTGACAGCGGGGACCCACTGGACGGGCCACCGTATTTCACGAAAAAAACATTTCCCCCTGACTGCTAGGACCCACCAGCTACATCTTTGCACGCAAGGAAGTGCGTCCGGGCAAAAAAAACGATTTGCCCCCCTGACTGCTGGGACCCACCAGCTACATCTTCGCACGCAAGGAAGTGCCTGACAGTCGGGACCCACCTGGTCGAAGCATACGTAGCGTTGTCATTCTGGTCACGAATGTGTACGTACATACTGGTCGATGTAGAGGCGCGCACGTGTCGTAGTAGAGGCGGGCACGTAGCATGTACACGTGCGTACAGCGGCCAGGGTGCAAGAAAGTAAATACGGCCACGTACGTACATATGGGCAGGGTCTCGAACGCCTACTCGCGCGTACGTACGGCCCGGGCTCGTGTACATGGCTGGGTCAGAACGGAGAAACTGCGTCATCGTCGTGTTCATGGGGAGGCAACGCAATGCGTCATGTTCATCGAGAGGCAACGGAACGCGTGGGAGCCAACCGGCTTGGACGGAATAGCCGATGGAAACGAGGCCTGGCGTACCGCAGAACGGAGGAAACGGCCTTGTGTTCGACCGGCCACGTTCGAAACGGGATCCTGTTCATCGGGAGGGGTCTGGCGTACCGCAAAACGGAGGAAACGGACCTCCTATGGTCGAAACGGGGGTCCTGTTGATCGGGAGGGGTGTGGCGTACCGCAAAACGGAGGAAACAGACTTGTGTTGGAGCGCTACGGTCAAAACAGGGGTCCTGTTCATCGGGAGGGGTGTGGCGTACCGCAAAACGGGACTCCACGGGATACTGTTCATCTCCACCGTCGACCCCCTCCAGCCTCGACGGGCTACTGTTCATCCACCGCCGCCCTCCTCCAGCCTCCACCTGCGATTGTTCATCCACGGGCTCCTGTTCATCCAGCCTCCACCGCACGCTACTCCACCGGCTACTGTTCAACCAGCCCCCTCCACGGGCTCCTGTTCAACCACCCCTCCACGGCCTACTGTTCATCCAGCCCTCCACCATCTACTGTTCATCCAGCCCTTCACAGGGTGATCCTGTTCATCCAGCCCTCCACAGGGTCCTGTTCATCCAGCCCCAACCGGCTTGATCGATCGGGGTCCTGTTCATCCAGAGGCAACACCACGGGGTCCTGTTCATCCACCCCCACCGGGAACTATTCATCCAAACCCCCCAGCAACGCTCACTGTTCATCCAGAGGCAGCATCGATCGGCTTCAGTTAGCAGCAGTAGCGAAGGAATCGCTCGATCGGGTTCAGTTAACAGCCATCGATCGATCGCTCGGGCTCAGTAACGCGTAGCCTGCAGTGCAATCGCTCGGGTTTAGTTAGAGCCCACCGCCTCGCTCGGGTTCAGTTAGAGCCCAACGCCTCGCACCCACGCGTGTGCGTGTACGAGAGAAACACGCATCGCTCGGCCCCGACCACCCACCGTAACCGGGAACACCCCGATATTTTCCTCGCCCTCGCTTCTACCACGGTTTTTTCGTCATGGACGGCCCCAAGAATGTCATGCAGCTGCGTCTTCGGCCCGCCCAGGACGAAAAGCCCATTTTTTGTCATGATTTTTTGTCATAGAAGTAGGACCCCACCACATCTATGATGATACCGGGTTTTGTCACAATTATCGTCATAGAAGTGTCATAAGTATGACAGAAAAAAATTTCGTTCGGCCCAAAATGTCACGGATGTGTCTTTTTTTGTAGTGGAAGTAGGAGTCGTATAGTTAGTCACGTTAAATAGAGAGTTTCTTTCTTTAATTCCACATACACAAATTGAAACGCTTGTTGTGGAGAGAAAAAGATAATCACTCCACTATATATGTAGGCATGTGCCTGAGCGCTTGCTTTACTTGGGTTGGTCTCTTCATTCTCTCATCCTCTCCAGATCTAAACAAGACAGCGGTAGCGACATTTTCTCTCTGCACACCGCTGGTCACAGATCTGGCCGGATCCCTTCGGGCGGCGTGTGTAGAGGACTAGGTGCATCATTCACGCGGTCATCTCCGGCGAGGGAGGAAACCCACAGCTGCCGGCGGGGCCCAATCCTCTGCCCATGTTGTTCTCTCCGACACAGCGCTAGCTCGGGAGGTCCTCCGACCCTTCTTCCTCCCTGTCGTATTGTGTGCAGATCCAACCTGCCGCCGACATCCCGACGACCCTCAGGTATAAGTTCTTCGAAAGCGGCCTTGCTCTACTACCCCGGCTCCCCATGTGTCTGCATGTGCATCTTTTTCGACTTCCATCAGCTCTTCCAAAGCCACCTAAATTATTAGTATTATTAGAGGTAAAGCTACTTCATGCATTCGAATCTAGGACTTGGTTCAAACAACGAAGAAAGGGGGAAAGTCGTAGCATGAAATAACAGGGGGAAAGTAGTAGAGACCGAATACCCAACCGGTCTCTTGGTTGAAAAGGGAAATAATGGGAAAATGCAGTACAAACTGGATAAGGAATAGACCTATTATTGGTTCAAAAAAGGATAGAAAGTGGTGGCTGGTGGACAAGTCAACAGAGTATGTCCAGGATTAGATTTGCTGCCCTCACATGGTAAAAGGTCTCCAGGATTAGATTTTCTGCCCTCACAGAGCATGAACAAACTCGGCATCACCACTTTATGCCTCCTTGTAGGTACATTGTGCTAATGCATCCACTGTCCCATGTCCTTATACCAACTTTTTGATGTTGTTAATGTAAGGGCGGATGTAAAATGAAGCGATCACACTGTTACCTTAAGGACATGTCTAACCAGTGTTACTGTTAATCTAATGCCTCCAGTGATATGATGCAATTAAACTATGTTACAAATGGTACTCCTGCTGTTTTCCCCAGTACGATAAGTAAGTTGCTTCTTTACGCTGCTGAGTGTCCTGGTGTCCCCACAGTCCCATGCCCTTAAACCAACTCTTTAGCTCATGTTGATTTACTGTATCTGGTAAACAAGCAATGCCACCATTAAAGTAATCCCATATTTGACGATTGTCATTGTTGATCGTAATGCTTCCGGTAACATGAATCATTGCTGACGTTTTAAAATTTCTACTGTCCTTGCATGATTGCCTTGAACATAGTTAAGATGCTTCTTTTCATTTCGTGTATGTTTTGTATCTTCCTATTGACCAGCAATTGTTTACTTTCTATCTTTTGTGTAGATAGGGATATCCATTTCACCTTGTTGCTATTCTGACTTTTTGGTGAACTGCACAAAACACTTTTTTGGAATGAGTGTCTTGTGCAGTTCAACTAAAATGTCACGTGGCCAACATCTCTCAATTTTGGTGGAACTGCACAAAATGGTGATTGGAGTTTCCAAAATCTCAGTCAAATTCTGCTGGTAATCTCGTGCAACATTTTATTAGCCTTTGCAAGATGAGCCGTCGCTGTCACCACAATAGCACTTTATTTTAGTGGAACTGCACAAAAGGATAAGAAAATTATAGTTGCACCTTACATGAGCAGGACAGCCAACCTTAATGTTGCTCAATTTTTGCGCAACTACTAAAGAAGAACCTGCCAGCTCACGAGAGCAAGTACTTCTTGCTAGCTGAATGATGCAATCTTTGCTTCATTTTAGGTGAACTGCAGAAAAAGTGGCATGAATTGAATCATCGAGTGGAACTGCAGGTTGACTTCCACTAGTGCCACTATTATAGTAATATGCTCTTTATTATCTGTGCTGTGCAAACAGGAATACTCAACTACAGATGTTGTTATGGTCAAGAGCATTCGCCAAGTTCTTGGGTTGTATGACACGGCTAACCAAGATGGATTCAATCCCGATATTCACTTTATCAAAAGGCTCTAATGGGTTGGTTCTAAATCTTGCAAGCTGGGAATCAATGAGATGTGTAGGCATCTTTGTTGTACTTATTATTTGAATCTTATTTGTTGGTTCTGAATCTTGCAAGCTGGGAAACACGACATGATGATGCAGAGGACAACAACCAAAACAAATAGTTCAAACTTGGTAGTATTATCTGTGTGAAAGTGCAACAAATGTGCTGATCGTGTGCGTCCTGAGAATAATAATTCTAATTGTTGTGCATGTTGATCCTGTGGCACTGATAGAACGAGCCAATGCACTGATTGTTTTAAGAATAAATTTCTATTAAAGCTAATTAAATTTAAGTAAAGTGACCACTAACACTTGTTATTACAGTACCAATACAGACCCGCTCATGAACCGACGTGTGACCAGAATAGGTTTCTTAATGGAGGCGTTTGAATGCGCCGAGGGTGCATGTTCTGTCGGGTGTGCAGCGAGCGAGGGAGGGGTAGTAACTGTTGTCGCCTATACACACTCAGTTTACTGTTGAATCTAGTTCCCCAAGAGCTGAAAAACGAAATGCTGCCGCCGCCTACCCACTCGTTCACTTGAAGAGACTCCAATGGTGATCCGAAGGGTTAGCTTGCTGGATATGGACTCCAGCAAGGAGTTCACCGTGCAGTCCCATGGCTGCACCAAGTTCAATGTGATGTACACCAACGATCCGTACTCGGTGAAGCTCTGCCTCACCAAGTTCAAGCAGTACCTACAGGACGAGAAAGCACAAGGTCGCATGACTAGACCTTGTGCCCATCCATTCGTCTCCTGATAGGGACCAGCGGATCACCGTCGCCCAGGTATGCGTGCGGGACGAGGTTCTCGTCTACCACTACTGTAGGGCCATCAGAGGTTCTGGAGCATTCGCCCGTTTCATCGGCAACGCCGACTGCACCTTCGCTACGGTGGAGAGAAGGCAGAACGCAACGATTCGGCCATCTGGTGCAACAAGCTTGTCGACATCTAGAAGCAATACAAGATCATCTGCAACGGGCAGGAGAAGGACTCCGTGGTTGACCTCTCCGAGACCATCATCGACCCCTGCTACGCCAACATGAAAGAAGACAATGATACCAAGGACCTGAACACGTGGGAGGTACCTCTGAATCTAGCCTACATAACCTACGCGGCCAAGGACGCATACGCATGCTACGACATGTATATGCGGATCTTGGACATGAGGGCGTGTCTGCTTCCCGTAACCGATGAGTACATGGATATCCGCAGCGTCATGATCAAGCATGCCAGGAAGGTCTAGATGTTGTACTTTATCTGTTTAAGCACCTTTATCATCTGAGTGTTTCATGCATTAGCCTATGTGTCTTAATTATCTGTTTTGTCCTAAATATTTTTTTCAAAGAACTCATTAACCTGTTTGCTTTTTTAGTGGCTATTTGCTTATGTATGTAACTAGTTCACTCGGTTGCCGTGCTTTGAATCTCCTTCCTCCCAACATATTCCCCTTCTCAGGTGGACCCAGCTGGTCTTGTACACACACATATGGGACCAACCACCTATCCATTTGTATTTCTTTATTTTGTTCAATCTTTCGTCCTCTTCCTATACAACGGCTGGCGGCGCTGCCGTGCACGCCTCGGTGACCCATCATAACCTATGGCATTGGACATGCCATCCCTCTACTCCCACACATTGTCTGGCGACGACAGCTCCACCGGACCACCCTGCACCCGAACAAGCCAACCCTCATACTCCCCTCCGCCTACGTCTTCCCCCGCTCCAGTTCGATCGGTCCAAGGTCTCGACGTCGTCCTCCGCCTTGGTGCTCTCGCCGCGGCGCCGCTGTCTGTTGTTCCCAACATGGTCAGCAAAACAAGAGGAATCGGGAGACGACTGTTCATCGAGAGGCTGACAGTCCCGAGCCCACCAGGTCCATGGCCTAGGTTTTGTTGTTTAACATGGGCAGCCCATGACATGTTTCAACTTTTTTTGGATCCAGCAGGAATCAAGCGGCCTCTGGGCCTCCCAGCCTAGCTTGTCTATAACATCAGCAACCCAAGTTATGTTTGTTTTTTCAAGACGACGCACAACTCAATTCTATTTTTCTATAAGAATGCAAAACTGAACCTATGTTTTCCCTTCTATATATATAATACCCCACGTCCTATTAACTCATCAAATTAAAATAATATTTTATTTCGTAAATCGAAATTTCTTACAAAATAATAATAATAATAATTGTTTATATATAACTTGGCACGTTAACTCCTAGTGATTTGCGTACATAAGCTTGCAAAGATTTTACTGACCAATGCAGTAATAGATGTGTTATGTGCTTATGTTTTTATAACATTTCTCCGTCCAGCCCAACATGATATTTTCACCCAGCCCAGCAAGTCTGCGAATTTCGAGAAAAATACAAATGGGCTTTAAATTCTACCATAATATATAAACGGGCTGCATACACTACTAGGAAAAGGGCTACTAGTAGCGTGGGTTTTTTTGGCTATCAGTAGCGCTGGTGCCCGCGCTACTGCTACGACGCTACAGCTAAATTTTAGCAGTAGCGCGTTTTTTACCCCACGCTACAACTACTCCTAACTACTAGTAGCGTGTCATTCTTCCCCCACGCTACTACTATTCTAAGTACTAGTAGCGTGCCATTCTTCCCCCACGCTACTACTATTATAAGTACTAGTAGCATGCCATTCTTCCCCCACGCTACTGCTAAGTAAATAGAATTTTTTTTTAAATTACATGCAATATTCATGGATGGAAAACAAGACACATCCAAGGCAAAATAAAAGAAGGTCACAGAACCATCTTAGCACTTGCAACATTCATGGATACAATATTGAACATCTCAACTCAAAGAGATCACGAGATACCATTTATACATCACACGCACACAACCGTCACCGAAAGGTGGGTACCTTCCCTAGTGTTCCACCACCAACCTAACAAGACCACTTCTCTAGATGTATCTACCAAGGCATTGAGGTCCTTCACCTTGGCAACCTCGAGACGGTGGCGTCGAGGTCCTCCGCCTCGGCAACCTCGAGATGGTGGCGTCGAGGTCCTCCACCTCGACGACCTCCAGACGGTGACGTCAAGGTCCTCCACCTCGGCGACCTCCGGCATCGCAATCACATGGAGAATCATCTGTGTGACGCGGTCGCCGGGCTTCACAGCAAAGTCCGCCTCCGAGTTGTTGAAGAGCACGACGCCCACCGAGTCGCGGTAGTCTGCGTCGATCACCTCTGCGCCCACATCGGGAAAGTGAAAACATGTGAATTTGCATTCTTGTGAGTAAGGTATTTTCTTCATTTATCAGTCTCTTTTAGTCTATTATGAATCTTCAAAACGGAAAGACACCTACTAAATGCATACCCTAGCTATATGTGTTCATGCTATCTTGTCGTTTAGGTGCATACAAGAAATTTATACTTGTGTATTTGAGCTATATATGCTTGCAATATTTGACATTTAACATTCTGTTCAACATTTATTGTTGCATGGATAGGGAAATAGACAACCAAGGACTTCAGAAAATCGATTCCCACTGCTTTTCAAAACAGGGAATAGGAGAAGTCTATTTTGAATTTTGATATTCCATGCCAACTTCAAGTATATATGCTACTATGTAATCTTTGAATGTGGATCAAAATGAGATTTCAGGCTTTGTCAACCTTACCATGATCAGTACTAAATTCACTAGGCTGCTCAACCTTTCCTTGTAGAGAGCATTTCTTTCAGCTAGTATCTCGTCGTTAAGTTTAGGAAGAAACCTGCATACCTTCAGATGGTCATCCATATCCTGAAGAAAAAAACAGTATACATTTTCAGTGACTCACAATATATCATCAAATACTGCTCTGGTTTACTCTAAGAATAATTGCTACAAGACTCTCTACATACATACAGGCAAAGCAATTTTCACCAAGAATCAGCTAGCAGTCTAATATAATCCCCTTTCCAATTACTCGAGGAACTGATGAAAAGACAAGTTAATTAGCTGGTACAAAAATTAAACCTTTTGAGATGGACGGATGCCCTCTTCACTCAGATCTAAAGATGATGGACGGATGCACCCAACAGCTTTGTCGCGGACGGCGACGGAGGAGAAGATCTTTGCACATACCTTCAAACTCTGTCGCTATCTTCTACCTGTAAATGAAAACAGACCTTACTTATCAGAGAAGCAAATGTGAAATTGTTCAGATTAGATGTATTCAACAGAGACACTTCAATCACAGAGCTCAATATCTACTAGCTTAAATTCAAATGCTTTATTCAAGATTGAGATATCATACTGGACTCTGGCTGCACACTAACTACTCTGTGAGGTTTCCATCTAAGAAACTATCTAGAGATATAGTAAATGACTAGTCAGAATACGTAAACAACAAACAACAGCCGGTCAGCAACATGAAATCCAACTTATCTAGGCATTCATTCATAATTCAGCATCGAACTGGAAACTAGTGACAATTTGTTTCTGGTGTCATCCGTTGCTTCAGCATCGCTGCAATGTTCAGTAGTGCCTCCTACTCCTAGCGTGGGATAAATTTTTCATCCGTCAGTCGTTACTGACCCAGCAAAAAACATACAGGAAAGACTAGGGGGGTCACAACCAAGCCCTGTCTGGATCAATTACGCACCATATAATCCAGGTTCTATAATATAACACTCCCTACAATCCAGGCTCCTCCGTGTAATATATCTTGGGAGTTGGAATCAAATCTTAGTTACATATAGGAGTTATAGGTAGTACATACACGAACACCGAGACGGAGAGACTACAGGATAGGATCAAAACATAACAGCACAAACGCTGCCCAGCTGCTTATGCTCTCAGGTTGGCCAACAATACAACCTCTAGCCAACTTTGGTGTTTATTATGATGTGAAACTTAATATTTAATTAGGCCAATTACCAGAGTCTGCCAAAGAAGAAAGTATATACCTTCAGTGTACAGTAAACTATTGAGATACTTCAACAAAAAAACGTATTAACGATTTAAAGTGGTTTACTAGGATGCACAATTTAAATTGATTTGATGATGACTGATATAGGTTTTAATGGTTGAAAATCCAAGCTCACCATATCTGATGTTGCTACTGCCTTTGGAACTAGTGAATTACCAAGCACGTCCCTAATATACTGATCCTGCACACAATAATAATAGCTTTCTTAAAAAAACTTCCAGACTCTGAAACAGGAAACTTTATCTGAAACAATTCGACAGACCTGTGACTGCAAAATTTCTTCAAGTGTATTGCTGCTGTTGTCTGCAGACTCGTAGTAAACATCAATTAAGTCTGTAGGTTCAAGCTGAGCAGTCTCCCGTAATTTCTGGATTCTGTTTACAACCTGAAAATGGTTGCTCATGAATTAGGAGACCAGACTGTTGACTGTTCATCAAAACGAAACTAGTGAATTTCCAGCATGATGCGTGCCAGACAAAATTTGTGAATTTTCAGGCATCAAGAAAATGAACCTATGCGTCAGCAGACACCAAACATCTTTGTAAATTACAATAGGCCAAAGACCGACACAATTGTGTGAAACACAAACCCAAGAGCACCAATCCTATACAAAGGACAAAAAAAATTACCTCTCGAGCCACTCCAGCTTCGATCAATGATTGATCGGCTCTGAGATCCAAAATGACCAACACATCGCCTATAAAAACAAGATATCGATGTTATCCATAGTAACAAAACTATATTAGAATGAAGTGACATATTTATGGCGTACCATCTCCCGCGGCATCAATTTCCTTCTCTGATACATCCACAGGACGCTTGAACCGTCGGACCACCTAAAGATACAAAGTTAAGCAGGTAAATTTCGAAGACATGGTGAAAAGTGGTGCATAGAGTTCAGTGCCAAAACTAAAGTTTAACTTCATGAGTGGTAATGATTATATTATTGATATATGATCCAGCAAAATACTGACCCAGCAAGCAAAACACACACCAAACGAGCAGCGGCCGCCTTCTGGATCCAGCAACTTTGGCAATCAGTTACTACTGTAGTTACCTAGGAAGGGTCGTCGTCGCGGCAGCGGGTGATGGACTCGCAGCCGCCGGTGTAGGGGTTGGCGGTGGTGCTGATGCGGCAGTTGTAGTAGGGCACCCCTGGCCGGGAGCACAGCATGGCATCCCCCCGCAGCGCATCATAGCTGATGTACCTCCGCTCGCCGTCAGTCGCCCACAGCAGCCGCCCGTGCGCCGCCGGTTCCGCGCCCATCTGCGCCGCCTCCACCCCCATGTCTACGTCCATGTCCAGGGTGGCGATGGTGATGGCGCCGTGGCCTCCTCTCCCCTGCACGAGCAGCAACAGCAGGAGGAGGATTAGCAGCGGCAGCACGGGGGTGGCCGCCCATGGAGGCATTGCCGGAGGAGGAGGGGGAGGGGGAGCTGAGATCTCAAAGAGTGGAACAGTTGCTCTGACAGAGGAGATGAGGTTGATGAAGGGGGGACGGGAGGCCGCCGTTGGAGGGGGTCTCGATCTAGATCTGTGGCTCCGGGTAGGTGGCGTGGGAGTGGAGTGGACGGTTGGTGGCATAGCAATAGCGCGGTGTGTCCCACCTGTGCTACAACTATTCATCTAGTAGTAGCGCAGGTTTTATACCCCACGCTATGACTATTGTCTGTTGAAGAGCCAGGGTGGAAATCATTTAGTAGCAGCGCAAGTTTTTTGTGCCCACACTACTACTACGACATACCAGTAGCGCGTTTTTTTGCCTGCGCTACTACTAAGTAGCAATAACACGGGTCAAATAACCCACGCTAATACTAAATGTCTATCTATAAGGGTTTTCCTAGTAGTGATAGATGCTACATCATTGTTTCACCTAGCCCAACAAATGGACTAAAAATCAAATGGACTGGCTGCCATGTGGGCCAGTAGGTTGAAGCCTAAGCACTTTCGCAAAAAATAAAAATACAAAGGTCGAAGCCTAAGCAAGGCGTTGGATTTACATCCAACAATCGGCATTCTTCTTCAATCTCTCGTCTTCTTCCCCAGCGCTGCCGGGACCGCCTGCTCCAGCCTCCGGTGTCCAGCGGCGCTGTTTTGCGCACCTTGCAGCGAAACGCTACCCCACCAACGGCCAGGCCATCCCTCCACTCCTCCACACCTCCTGTTATTCTCTGCCGAGTGTAGGCCCACCCGGCACCCGAACCAGTCAAGTTTCCCACTCCTCTCCGTCTGTGACTCCACTACCGCCTCTCCCCACCTCCGGGGCATTCCAGTCTAGGGCCTCGCCGTCGTCCACCGGCTTGGTGCGGGGTGTGGTCAACGTGGTCAACAAACGAGAGTAATCGAAAGATGACTGTATGTGGAAAGGCTGACAGTGGGGACGCACCACGCCCATGGACACATGCATGCAACTGCATCCTTTTTACACTAAAAATAATGTTTCTCCCCCTGACAGTTGGGACTGACCAGCTACATCTTCGCATGCAAGGAAGTGCGTCCTTATTACGGGCAAAAAAATGATTCTTCCCCGTGACAGCTGGGACCCACTAGCTATATCTTCGCACGCAAGGAAGTACGTCCTTATCCTCCCTAACAGCTGGGACCCACCCGGTCGAAGCGTACGTAGCGTTGTCTGTGTACATACCGGTCGATCGGTCTGTCTGCCATGATGAACTGTTGCCGAGTAAGGAGCGGTAGCAGTTCAGGCAGTCCAGTGAAAACCGTGTACACGTACGTATAGGCAGATGCCAAAAAATACGGCCACGTACGTACATACGGGTGGGGTCTTGAACGCGTACTCGCGCATACGTATGGCCAGGGCTCATGTACATGGAGAGGCCATGGCCGACAGCAATGGCGTCATGTTCATCATAAGCCAACTGGCTGGGAAGGAACGGAGAAACTGCGTCGTGTTCATGGGGAGGCAACGGAATGCGTCGTGTTCATCGGGAGGCAACGGAATACATCGTGTTCATCGGGAGCCAACCGGCTTGGACGGAACAGCCGAAACAAGGTCTGGCGTACCGCAGAACGGTGGAAACGAGCCTTCTGTTCGACCGCGTACGGTCGAAACGGGGTCCTGTTCATCGGGAAGGGTCTGGCGTACCGCAAAATGGAGGAAACGGACTTGTGTTCGACCGCGTACGGTCGAAACGGGGTCCTGTTGATCGGGAGCGGTGTGGCGTACCACAAAATGGAGGAAGCAGACTAGTGTTGGAGTGCCTACGGTCGAAACAGGGTCCTGTTGATCGGAAGGGGTGTGGCGTACCGCAAATCGGGATTCCACGGGCTACTGTTCATCTCCACCGTCGACCTCCTCCAGCCTCCACAGGCTACTGTTCATCCACCGTCGACCTCCTCCAGCCTACACCTGCGACTGTTCATCCATGGGCTCCTGTTCATCCAGCCTCCACCGCTCCTCCACCGGCTACTATTCAATCAGCCCTCTCCACGGGGTCCTGTTCAACCACCCCTCCATGGGTTACTATTCATCCAGCCCTCCACCGGCTACTGTTCAGCTAGTCCTCCACGGGGTCGTCATGTTCATCTAGCCCTCCACCGGCTACTTTTCAACCAGCCCTCCACGGGGTCCTGTTCAACCAGCCCTTCCACGGGGTCCTGTTCAACCATCCCTCCACGTATGGGGTCCCTCCACCAGCTACTGTTCATCCACCCCCACGCCTCCTCAATCGAGGTCCTGTTCATCCAGCGGCAACGGCCTCTACTACCACGGGATCCTGTTCACCCAACCCCCACCAGGAACTGTTCATCCAACCCCCACAGGGAACTGTTCATCAAGAGGCAGCTTCGATCGGCTTCAGTTAGCAGCAGTAGCGAAGGAATCACTCGGGTTCAGTTAACAACAAGGGATCGATTGGGGTTCAGTAACATAGCTAGTGCAACCGCTCAGGTTCAGTTAGAGCCCAACGCCTCGCTCGGGTTCAGTTAGAGCACAACGCCTCGCACACACACGCGTACGTGTATGAGAGAAACGCGCAAACCTCCGCGCATCGCTCGGCCCCGACCACCCACCGTAATAGGGAACTCCCTGATATTTTCCTTGCCCTCGCTTCTACCATGATTTTTTCTGTCATAGACGGCCCAAAGAATGTCATGCAGCTGCGTCTCCGGCCCGCCCAGGACGAAAAGCCCATTTTCTGTCATGATTTTTTGTCATAGAAGTAGGAGCCCACCACATCTATGATGATACCGGGTTTTGTCACAATTATCGTCATAGAAGTGTCATAAGCATGACAGAATTTTTTTTTGTTCGGCCCAAAATGTCACGGATGTGTCTTTTTTTGTAGTGCTACGGGTCCATAGCTAGTAGCTAGATGGCTTCTCCTCTCTCTTTGATCTTCAATACAATGTTCTCCTCGATGTTCTTAGAGATCTATTGAATGAGATCCGGTGAATTGTGGATTTATATCAAATTATCTATGAATATTATTTGAGTCTTCTCTGAACTCTTTTATGCATGATTAAGGTAGATTTGTATTTCTCTTCGATCTATTGATTTGGTTTGGCCAACTAGATTGATTTGTCCTCCCTTGGGAGAGGTGCTTTGTAATGGGTTCAATCTTGCGATGCTTATTCCCAGTGACAGGAAGGGACATGACGCATATTTGTATTGTTGCCATTAAGGGTAAAAAGGCGGGGTTTGTTCATATTGATTGGATCTATCCCTCTACATCATGTCATCTTGCTTAAGGCGTTACTCCGTTCTTGTTAACTTCATACACTAGATGCATGCTGGATAACGGTTGATGTGTGGAGTAATAGTAGTAGAAATAGGCAGGAGTCGGTCTACTTATCACAGACGTGATGCCTATTTCATGATCATTGCCTTAGATATTGTCATAACTATGCGCTTTCTATCAATTGCTCAACAGTAATTTGTTTACCCACCGTATGTGTTCTTTGAAGAGAGAAGCCTCTAGTGAAAACTATGGCCCCCGGGTCTATCTTTTATCATATTATTTTCATATCTACAAAACCAAAAACCCAGAAATACCTTTCTGCAATTTATTTATCTTTACTTATCTTTTATACCTATCTGTATCAGATCTCATCCTTGCAAGTAACCGTGAAGGGATTGACAACCCCTTTATCGCGTTGGGTGCAAATATTTGTTTGTTTGCGTAGGTGCAACCATTGGTGACTTGTATGTTCCTCGTACTGGATTGATACCTTGGTTATCAACTGAGGGAAATACTTATCTCTACTTTGCTGCATCATCCTTTCCTCTTCAAGCAAAAAACCAACGCAAGCTGATGAAGTAGCAGGAAGAATTTCTGGAGCCGTTGCCAGGGAGGATCTACATCAAGCCTACCAAGTACCCACCATAAACTCTCATCTCTTTCATTTACATTATTTTCCATTTGCCTCTCGTTTTCATCTCCCCCACTTCTAAAAACGTTTTCAGAAAAATACAAAAATATTTGCCTTTTTATTTTCCTTCTTTCGTTCGCCTTTTCATTTGCCTTTATGTCTTACTTGGTTTGTTTGCTTGTTCGCTTGGCATAATTGTATGTTTATTGAAAATCAGAAAGCAAAAGAGTTTATGGATCCTCATCCACTTGCTAATATTTTTAATAGATCCAACTATGATGAACCAATTGCTAGTGAGTTGAGTGCACTAGATTATGTTTAAGAAGTTTTGCTTCAAATTCGTGAATCTGAAAATTGTGATGAAGTGTTAAACGAACAAATTTATAAAGTGATGAAAAGCATGATTGCAATGGAGTTATTATAAATTTTATTAATGTCAGTTGTGCTAATAATATGCAAAACCCCAAGCTTGGGGATGGTAATTTTGATACGTCCACTACTTATAGCAATGATCATTATTGAGGTGATTCTTCTTATGATCTTGAAAATTTATTTAAGCCTCATAATGAATATGTTTTTGACAATATTGAAAGTGGGTTTGGAAGAGTTCCAACTTTAGGTAATAATGATCCCACTACTTTGGAGAATGATCAATCTTATGAAACTTTTGATAAAAGTGGGCTTGGAGAGGTCATGACTTTATTTGGTGATGATCCCACTATTTTGGAAGAGCGTCAACTTTGCATGCATGTGGATCATGTAGATAATATGTTATGTGATAGCTATATTGTTTAATTTGAATATGATCCCACATATAATTATTATGAGAGAGGGAAACATGGTTGTAGAATTTTTCATGTTGCTAAATTACCTCTTGATATGTTGAAATTGCTATTGTTTCTTTCTTCTTCCTTGCATATGCTAGTTTTTGCTTGTATTGATAATTTGTTTTCTTATAAAATTCCTATGCATAGGAATTATATTAGACTTAAACTTTTTTTTCACATGCTACATGATGCTCTCTTCGTGTTTCAATTGCTATCTTACATGTGAGCATCATTAAAATTACCAACGCCTAGCTAAAAGGCTTTAAAGAAAAGCGTTTGTTGGGAGATAACCCAATATTTTTCTATTATTTTTTATGTTTTATGAAATTATACTTATGTTATGATTGTGTTTTAGTATTTTAATTAGTGTTTGAGCCAAGTAAGTCTTTTGGGATGATTTGGGTGATAGTTGATTCGATTCTGCTGAAAAACAGAAACTTTTGCACTCAGTTCTGGAATTTTTTAAATTCACAAAAATGTGCTTTTGATCTGGAATTTTTATGCAAGATTGATATATAAATTTCCTATGATGTCCTAATTTTTCGGAATCTTTGGAGTTACAAAAGTTTGGCTAAAGTCCAGATTATTACAGAGTGTTATGTTTTTGACAGATTATGTTTTCATTGTGTTGTTCGCTTATTTTATGAATCTATGGGTACTATCGGGGGGTATGAATCATGGCGAGGTTAGAATACAGTATATATAATGCAAATATAAAATTGGAATGAGTTTACAATAGTACCTAAAGGTGGTGATTTGCTTTATTATACTAACGGATCTCACGAGTTTTCTGTTGTGTTTTGTGTTGTGAAGTTTTCAAGTTTTGGGTGAAGTTTCGATGGACTACGTAATAAGGAGTGGGAAGATCCTAAGCTTTGGGATGCCCATGGAACACCAAGGTAATATTCAAGGACAGCCAAGCATCTAAGCTTGGGGAGTCCCCAGATGGCATCCCCTCTTTTGTCTACGATCCATCGGTAAATTACTTGATGCTATACTTTTATTCACCACATGATATCTGTTTTGCTTGAAGTGTCTTATATTATATGAGTGTTTGCTTTATTTGCTTTTTAGTTTGCCACATTCATCCTTGCTGTACACACCTTTTGAGAGGGACGCACATTAATCGTGAATTTATTAGAATACTCTATGTGCTTCACTTATATTTTTTGAGCTAGGTAGTTGCTCTAGTGCTTCACTTATATCTTTTAGAGCACGGGAGTGGTTATATTTTTAAGAAATTGGTGAACTCTCATGCTTCACTTATATTATTTTGAGTGTCTTATAAATAGTATGGCAATTTGCTTAGGTTATGAATTTAGTCCTAATACGATGGGTATTCAAGAAGGATATAATAAAAACTTTCATGAAGATCATTCAAAATATGAGAAGTTTGATTCCTTGCATTTGTTTTGAGAGATAAAGATGGTGGAATTAGAGTCATGCTAGTGAGTAATTGTGGTTTAATAAGAATATTTGTGTTAAGGTTTGTGATTCCCTAAGCATGGACATATGGTCTCTCGTTATGCTATGAAATTGGAGCATGATTTATTTTTGATTGTCTTCTTTATGGCGGTTGATGACCCACAAGTATATGGGATCAATTGTAGCCTTTTCGATAAGTAAGAGTGTCGAACCCAACGAGGAGCAGAAGGAAATGACAAGTGCTTTTCAGCAAGGTAATGTATGCAAGTGCTAAAATTGTAAGTAGCAGAGTAGTTTGATAGCAAGATAATTTGTAACGAGCAAGTAATGGTAAGGGTAACAAAAGTGCAGCAAGGTAGCCCAATCCTTTTGAGGCAAAGGACAGGCCAAAACGGTCTCTTATAATAAGCAAAGCGTTGTTGAGGGTACACAGGAATTTCATCTACTCACTTTCATCATGTTGGTTTGTAGGATCGAAAGTAGTTCTAGAGGGGGGTGATTAGACTACTTGACCAAATAAAAATCTAGCCTTTTCCAAATTTTAAGTCTTGGCAGATTTTAACAACTCAGCACAAGTCAAGCAATCAACCTACACATGCAAATACCGGAATGTAAATCATTGCATATGAAGGTAAAGAGAGGGGTTTGGAGTAGCAAACACAATGTAGACACGGAGATTTTTGGCGTGGTTCCGATAGGTGGTGCTATCATACATCCACGTTGATGGAGACTTCAACCCACGAAGGGTAACGGTTGCGCGAGTCCACGGAGGGCTCCACCCACGAAGGGTCCACAAAGAAGCAACCTTGTCTATCCCACCATGGCCATCACCACGAAGGACTTGCCTCACTTGGGTAGATCTTCACGAAGTAGGCGATCTCCTTGCCCTTACAAACTCCTTGGTTCAACTCCACAATCTTGTCAGAGTCTCCCAAGTGACACCTAACCAATCTAGGAGACACCACTCTCCAAAAGGTAATAGATGGTGTGTTGATGATGAACTCCTTTCTCTTGTGCTTCAAATGATAGTCTCCCCAACACTCAACTCTCTCTCACAGATTTGGCTATGGAGTAAAGATGATATGAGTGGAAAGCAACTTGGGGAAGGCTAGAGATCAAGATTCTTCTGGTTGGATTGGAATGTCTTGGTCTCAACACAGGAGTAGGTGGTTCTCTCTCAGAAAATGAATGCTGGAAGTGTAGGCACGTTCTGATGGCTCTCTCTCTCTAATGGAGAGGAGGGTGGAGGGGTATATATAGCCTCCACACAAAATCTAACCATTACACACAAAAGAGCCAACTCGGTCAGACCGAATATGTGAACTCGGTGAGACCGATTCAGTTCAAAATGTGAACATTAGGATTTTCGATGGGACCGACATGATGAACTCGGTGGGACTGATGAGCTAGGGTTAGGGCAAAACTTGATCTCGGTTTGACCGATTACTTCAACTCGGTGAGACCGATTTCAATAATTAGCAAACAGAGAGTTGGTCAGGCAAACTCGGTGGGACCGATCGCTCCTTTCGGTAAGACCGAAATGTTACGAAAGAGAAACAGAGAGTTTGCATTGCGAACTCGGTGGGACAGATCGCTCATTTCGGTGAGACTGAAACATTAAGAAGGGAAACAGAGAGTTTGCAATCCCATCTCGGTGAGACCGAGATCCCTATCGGTGAGACCGAACTGATTAGGGTTTGTGGCTATGGCTATGCCAAGTGAACTCGATGGCGCCGAATGGATCAAATCGGTGGGTCCGAGTTTGACTTTAGGTTTGGGACATATTTGGATATGAGAAAGTGGTTGAGGGTTTTGGAGCATATCACTAAGCATTTTGAGCAAGTAGGCCATTAAGCAACACCTCATCCCCTTTTAATAGTATTGGCTTTCCTATGGACTCAATGTGATCTTGGATCACTAAAATAGAAATGAAGAGTCTTGAGCTTTTGCCAATATTTGTCCTTCGCATTTTGAGGGGTCCACATCTCCACTCCATGCCATGCCAATCATTGAACTTTCTGAAATGATCATCTTGAAAGGATAGTAGTTCAATGAGCTATATGTCATTATGAATTACCAAAACCACCTGGGGATTAGTTGCACTTTCATGGTTCGATTCGTGTTCGCTACTTTGATAATTTGATATGTGGGTGGACTGGTGCTTAGGTGTTGTTCTTACTTGAACAAGCCTCCTACTTATGATTAACCCCCTCGCAAGCATCTGCAACTACGAGAAAAGTATTAAGAATAAATTCTAACCATAGCATTAAACTTTTGGATCCAATCGGTCCCTTACGAAATAGCACATAAACTAGGGTTTAAGCTTCTGTCACTCTCGCAACCCATCATCTAATAACTACTCCACAATGCATTCCCTTAGGCCCAAATATGGTGAAGTGTCGTGTAGTCGACGTTCACATGACACCACTAAGGGAATCACAACATACATACTATCAAAATATCGAACACATATCAAGTTCACATGATTACTTGCAACATGATTTCTCCCGTGACCTCAAGAAGAAAAGTAACTACTCAAAAATGATAATCATGCTCAAGATCAGAGGGGTATTAAATAGCATATTGGATCTGAAGATATAATCTTCCACCAAATAAACCATATAGTAATCAACTACAAGATGTAATCAACACTACTAGTCACCCGCAAGCACCAATCTATAGTTCCAGTACAAAGATTGAACACAAGAGATGAACTAGGGTTTGAGAGGAGATGGTGTTGTTGAAGATGTTGATGGATATTGCCCTCCCAAAGATGGGAGAGTTGTTGGTGATGATGATGACGATGATTTCCCCCTCCGGGAGGGAAGTTCCCTCGGCGAAATAGCTCCGCCGGAGGGAAAAAGTGCTCCTGCCCAAGTTCCACCTCGAGACGGCGGTGATCCGTCCCGAAAGTCCTCCCCTTATTTTTTCTAGGTCAAAATGACTTATATACCAGAAGATGGGCACCAGAGGTGTGCCGAGGGGAGCACAACCCACCAGGGCGCGCCTGGGCTCCCTGGCACGCCCAGGTGGGTTGTGCCCACCTGGTGGGCCCCCTCTGGTACTTATTGGCTCCAATATTTCCTACATATTCCATAAAAAATCTCTGTAAAGTTTCATCTCATTTGGAGTCGTGTAGAATAGGCAGCCTGACGTAGTTTTTTCAGGTCCAGATTTCCAGCTGTTGGAATTCTCCCTCTTTGTGTGTACCTTGCATATTATGAGAGAAAAGGCATTAGAATTACTCCAAAAACATTATTATGCATAAAAACATCATAAATAACAGTAGGTAAACATGATGCAAAATGGACGTATCAACTCCCCCAAGCTTAGACTTCGCTTGTCCTCAAGCGAAAACCGAAATCGAAAAACATGTCCACATGCTTAGAGAGAGAGGTGTCGATAAAAACAAAATACGGACATATCAACATCATGTGCATTATTATAACAAGAACAAACTTAAACATAAAACTTTTATTATAGAACTTTTATCATAGACTTCTCATGAACAGGTAACAATTCATCACACTAACGAAGTATAAAGCATAAACTCTATTAGAAACCAACAAACTGTGTTCTCAGTCAATTTTGCAACTACAATTCATCATCTTTTCAGGAAGGGTCACGTATCGGAGCCTTTAGGCAAGTCCACATACTCAACCATCATATAGTCTTCTATGATTGCTAACACTCACCGCATACACATGAGCAAAACGTTTCAACCGGACACATAGAAATATAGGGGCTTATAGTTTCACCTCCCAACGTATTCACCTCGAGGGTGATGTCAACAATAATAACTCATGCTACCCATATTCAACTGGACATATGTGCCTAGATCTTTCCTCACCACATGATGCTTGCCAAAGGATAAAAATAAAAGGAAAATAGAGAAGAACTTTGACTCTTGCATAAAAGTAAAAGATAGGCCCTTCGCAGAGGGAAGTAGAGGTTGCCATGTGCTTATTTTTTTTGTATGCTCAACCCCTTAGTGCAAAAGAACATCACGTTGTATTGCCCCTTGTGATGGCAACCTTTATTATGTACTCTGTCAATTTTCTCTTACACTAAATTATCTTACACTTTTAGAAGCAATTTTTATTGCCTTATTGCACCGATGACAACTTACTTGAAGGATCTTACTCAATCCATAGGTAGGTATGGTGGACTCTTGAAAATAAGATTTGGGTTTATGGGTTTTTGGATGCACAAGTAGTATCTCTACTTAGTGTAGAATTTTGGCTAGCAAAGATGGGGGACAAGCACCACATGTTGAAGGATCTATGACAATACAACTTCTATGTGAATATGAACAAACATAAATCATTAAGTTGTCTTCCTTGTCCAACGTCAACAATTTTGGCATATGATATTTTGATGGGGGCTCACAATCACAAAAGATTTCCATGATAGTGTATTTATATGTGAATCTTCTCTTCCCTTATTAATTCTTTCATGAGTTGCATCATTGACTAATGCCATGTTTGCCAATCTCTAATAAAATTTTCTACTTGTACTTTTCCTTATGTGGTGTTATCACCTACCATAGGATTAGCATATGATCTTTTCATTTATTTCCTTTCTTTTTATTGAAACATGAAAGTAAAGAAAGCAAAAACTCAAACTAAACTTTATTATATATCTCACACACGATTACAAGGATAGATTACTAAGCAAGCTCTCAAAAATAAAGGATCGAACTAAACTTTTATTCATCTAAAGCAAAAGACCGAACTAAAATAAGTAAAGGCAAAAGACAGTGGGGATGATACGATAACGGGGCACCTCCCCCAAGCTTGGCGGAAGCCAAGGGGAGTGCCCATACCCAATACTCAATTTTCTTTTGGTGATGAAGAAGGAGGTGGTGGAGTAGCGGCGATCCTGTCTTTCAGGATCAAGAGATTCTCCAATCTACGGATGACGCTCCGAAGGAAGATGTTGTGCTCTTGATGCAGAATATTTTCACAAGTGAGATATTTATTCTGAACACGAACCGTTTCAATGACCCGAAAGGCTTCAATCTCAGTAGGGGTAAGATGAGCATAATAAGGTTTAAGGATATTTTCTTCTTCCTCCTCGGCCGTCAGCGCTTGCTCGACCCATGGGGCTTGATGGCTTAATTGTAGCCTTTTTGATAAGTAAGAGTGTCGAACCCAACGAGGAGCAGAAGGAAATGACAAGTGGTTTTCAGCAAGGTAATGTCTGCAAGTGCTAAAATTGTAAGTAGCAGAGTAGTTGGATAGCAAGATAATTTGTAACGACCAAGTAATGGTAATAGTAACAAAAGTGCAGCAAGGTAGCCCAATCCTTTTGAGGCAAAGGACAGGCCAAAACGGCCTCTTATAATAAGCAAAGCGTTCTTGAGGGTACACGGGAATTTCATCTAGTCACTTTCATCATGTTGGTTCGATTCGTGTTCGCTACTTTGATAATTTGATATATGAGTGGACCGATGCTTAGGTATTGTTCTTACTTGAACAAGCCTCCTACTTATGATTAACCCCCTCGCAAGCACCCGCAACTACGAGAAAAGTATTAAGAATAAATTCTAACCATAGCATTAAACTTTTGGATCCAATCGGTCCCTTACGGAATAGCGCATAAATTAGGGTTTAAGCTTCTGTCACTCTCGCAACCCATCATCTAATAACTACTCCACATTGCATTCCCTTAGGCTCAAATATGGTTAAGTGTCATGTAGTCGGCGTTCACATGACACCACCAAGGGAATCACAACATACATACTATCAAAATATCGAACACATATCAAGTTCACATGATTACTTGCAACATGATTTCTCCCGCGACCTCAAGAACAAAAGTAACTACTCACAACTGATAATCATGCTCAAGATCAGAGGGGTATTAAATAGGATATTGGATCTGAACATATAATCTTCCACCAAATAAACCATATAGTAATCAACTACAAGATGTAATCAACACTACTAGTCACCCGCAAACACCAATCTATAGTTCTGGTAAAAAGATTGAACACAAGAGATGAACTAGGGTTTGAGAGGAGATGGTGTTGTTGAAGCTGTTGATGGAGATTGCCCTCCCCAAGATGGAAGAGTTGTTGGTGATGATGATGATGATGATGATGATGATTTCCCCCTCCGGGAGGGAAGTTCCCCCGGCGAAATTGCTCCGCCGGAGGGAAAAAGTGCTCCTACCCAAGTTCTGCCTCGAGACGGTGGCGCTCCATCCTGAAAGTCCTCCCCTTATTTTTTTTCTAGGTCAAAATGACTTATATACCAGAATATGGGCACCGGAGGTGGGCTGAAGGGAGCACAACCTACCAGGGTGCGCCTAGGCTCCCTGGCGCGCCTAGGCTCCCTGGCGCGCCCAGGTGGGTTGTGCCCACTTGGTAGGCCCCCTCTGGTACTTATTGGCTCCAATATTTCTTATATATTCCATAAAAAATCTCCGTAAAGTTTCAGATCATTTGGAGTTGTGCAGAATAGGTAGCCTGACGTAGCTTTTTCAGGTCCAGGTTTCCAGCTGCCAGAATTCTCCCTCTTTGTGTGTACCTTACATATTATGAGAGAAAAGACATTAGAATTACTCCAAAAAGCATTATTATGCATAAAAAGATCATAAATAATAGTAGGTAAACATGATGCAAAATGGACGTATCAGCGGTCAGGGACGAGCGATGGTCTTTTCCTACCAATCTACCACCCTAGGAGCATGCGTAGTAGTACTTTGCTTAGAGGGCTAATAAACTTTTGCAATAAGTATGTGAGTTCTTTATGACTAGTGTTGAGTCTATGGATTATACGCAGTCTCACCCTTACACATTTTGCTAGCCTCTTCGGCACCGTGCATTGCCCTTACTCACCTTGAATTGTGGTGCGAACTTCGCCGGTGCATCCAAACCCTGTGATATGATACGCTCTTTCACACATAAGCCATCTTATATCTTCCTCAAAACAGCCACCATACCTACCTATTATGGCATTTCCATAGCCATTCCGAGATATATTGCCATGCAACTTCCACCATTTCGTTTTATTATGACATATACCATCATTGTCATATTGCTTTGCATGATCATATAGTTGAAATAGTATTTTTGGCTTGGCCACCGTTCCTACTTTTTTTACATGTCATGCTGGATCATTGCACATCCCGGTACACCGCCGGAGGCATTCATATAGAGTCATATTTTTGTTCTAGTATCGAGTTGTAATTCTTGAGTTGTAAGTAAATAAAAGTGTGATGATCATCATTATTAGAGCATGGTCCCATGTGAGGAAAGGATGATGGAGACTAAGATTCCCCCACAAGTCGGGATGAGACTCCGGATTAAAATAAAAGAAAAAGGAAAGAGGCCAAAGAGCCCAATGAAAAAAATAAAAAATGAGAGAAAAAGAGAGAAGGGACAATGTTACTATTCTTTTTCCACACTTGTGCTTCAAAGTAGCACCATGTTCTTCATGATAGGGAGTCTCCTATTTTGTCACTTTCATATACTAGTAAGCATGCACGTGCAGCGCACATTTCGACTAAAATTAATGCGAGACGTGAGAATTCAAATGCATAGGAAAATAAATTTTCCTCTCCATTATTTTTTACAAGTGTACTTCTTATTTCAAAAGTAAAATTTTCTTTCTTTGAAAAAATGTAATCCACAAATAAAGGACAGTCCCATGACATGTCCTCAGCTGCTAAATTATGTTTTAAACTATGTGTCAAGACTAAATGTATCTCATTAGAAGTAACAACATGTTTTGTTCAAGGGCGACAAAAAAAAGATACAACCATCAACTTTGCTTAGATAGTTATCATTAAACTCCACTCTTTCTTAATGGATTGATCCCTAAGAATAGAACCTAGACCCTTTGACTATTAGCTGACATCGACAAGCAAACACAAAACCAGTAATCCTTAGATCTTCTATTTTTTCTAGGTTGAGTGTTAATGCTCACATAATGAAAGATTTAATCCCAACAAAATGCCTATGACACTACATCTCACCAAGACATGTTCATCAACAACCAAAGACCAAAATGTTGGGAATCGTAGAATAATTTTAAAATTTTCCTACGCTCACCAAGATGCATCTATGGAGTATACTAGCAACAAGGGGAAAGGAGTGCATCTACATACCCTTGTAGATCGCGAGCGGAAGCGTTCCAATGAACGTGGATGACGGAGTCGTACTCGCCGTGATTCAAATCACCGATGACCGAGTGCCGAACGGACGGCACCTCCGCGTTCAACACATGTACGGTGCAGCGACGCCTCCTCCTTCTTGATCCAGCAAGGGGGAAGGAGAGGTTGATGGAGATCCAGCAGCACGACGGCGTGATGGTGGATGTAGCGGGATGCCGGCAGGGCTTCGCCGAGCTTCTACGAGAGAGAGAGGTGTAGCAGGGGAGGAGGGAGGCGCCCAAGGCTGTAATCCTACTGCCCTCCCTCCCCCCTTTATATAGGCCCCCTGGGAGGGGGGGCGCCGGCCAAACCCCATCTAGGGTGGGGGGCGGCGCCCAAGGGGGTGCCTTGCCCCCAAGGCAAGTGGGAACCCCCCACCCTAGGGTTTCCAACCCTAGGCGCATGGGGGGAGGCCCATGGGGGGGCGCCCAGCCCACTAGGGGCTGGTTCCCTTCCCACTTCAGCCCACGGGGCCCTTCGGGATAGGTGGCCCCACCCGATGGACCCCCGGGACCATTCCAGTGGTCCTGGTACAATACGGTAACCCCCGAAAAATCCCGGTGGCCGAAACTTGACTTCCTATATATAATTCTTCACCTCCGGACCATTCCGGAACTCCTCGTGACTTCCGGGATCTCATCCGGGACTCCGAACAACTTTCGGGTTTCCGCATACACATATCTCTACAACCCTAGCGTCACCGAACCTTAAGTGTGTAGACCCTACGGGTTCGGGAGACATGCAGACATGACCGAGACGCCTCTCCGGTCAATAACCAACAGCAGGATCTGGATACCCATGTTGGCTCCCACATGTTCCACGATGATCTCATCGGATGAACCACGATGTCGAGGATTCAATCAATCCCGTATACAATTCCCTTTGTCCATCGGTATGTTACTTGCCCGAGATTCGATCGTCGGTATCCCAATACCTTGTTCAATCTCGTTACCGGCAAGTCTCTTTACTCGTACCGCAATGCATGATCCCGTGACTAACGCCTTAGTCACATTGAGCTCATTATGATGATGCATTACCGAGTGGGCCCAGAGATACCTCTCCGTCACACGGAGTGACAAATCCCAGTCTCGATCCGTGCCAACCCAACAGACACTTTCGGAGATACCCGTAGTGCACCTTTATAGTCACCCAGTTACGTTGTGACGTTTGGCACACCCAAAGCACTCCTACGGTATCCGGGAGTTGCACGATCTCATGGTCTAAGGAAAAGATGCTTGACATTGGAAAAGCTCTAGCAAACGAAACTACACGATCTTTTATGCTATGCTTAGGATTGGGTCTTGTCCATCACATCATTCTCCTAATGATGTGATCCCGTTATCAATGACATCCAATGTCCATAGTCAGGAAACCATGACTATCTGTTGATCAACGAGCTAGTCAACTAGAGGCTTACTAGGGACACGTTGTGGTCTATGTATTCACACATGTATTACGATTTCCGGACAATACAATTATAGCATGAACAATAGACAATTATCATGAACAAAGAAATATAATAATAACCATTTATTATTGCCTCTAGGGCATATTTCCAACAGTCTCCCACTTGCACTAGAGTCAATAATCTAGTTACATTGTGATGAATCGAACACCCATTGCGTCCTGGTGTTGATCATGTTTTGCTCTAGGGAGAGGTTTAGTCAACGGATCTGCTACATTCAGGTCCGTATGTACTTTACAAATATCTATGTCTCCATTTTGAACACTTTCACGAATGGAGTTGAAGCGACGCTTGATATGCCTGGTCTTCCTGTGAAATCTGGGCTCCTTCGCAAGGGCAATAGCTCCAGTGTTGTCACAGAAGAGAGTCATCGGGCCCGACGCATTGGCAATCACCCCTAGGTCGGTAATGAACTCCTTCATCCAGACTGCTTCCTGTGCTGCCTCCGAGGCTGCCATGTACTCCGCTTCACATGTAGATCCCGCCACGACGCTCTGCTTGCAACTGCACCAGCTTACTGCTCCTCCATTCAAAATATACACGTATCCGGTTTGTGACTTCGAGTCATCCAGATCTGTGTCGAAGCTAGCGTCGACGTAACCCTTTACGACGAGCTCTTCGTCACCTCCATAAGCGAGAAACATATCCTTAGTCCTTTTCAGGTACTTTAGGATATTCTTGACCGCTGTCCAGTGTTCCATGCCGGGATTACTTTGGTATCTTCCTACCAAACTTACGGCAAGGTTTACATCAGGTCTGGTACACAGCATGGCATACATAATAGACCCTATGGCCGAGGCATAGGGGATGACACTCATCTTTTCTATATCTTCTGCCGTGGTCGGGCATTGAGCCGTGCTCAATTGCACACCTTGCAATACAGGCAAGAACCCCTTCTGGGACTGATCCATATTGAACTTCTTCAATATCTTGTCAAGGTATGTACTATGTGAAAGACCAATGAGGCGTCTTGATCTATCTCTATAGATCTTGATGCCTAATATATAAGCAGCTTCTCCAAGGTCCTTCATTGAAAAACACTTATTCAAATAGGCCTTTATACTTTCCAAGAATTCTATATCATTTCCCATCAATAGTATGTCATCCACATATAATATGAGAAATGCTACAGAGCTCCCACTCACTTTCTTGTAAACACAGGCTTCCCCATAAGTCTGTGTAAACCCAAACGCTTTGATCATCTCATCAAAGCGAATGTTCCAACTCCGAGATGCTTGCACCAGCCCATAGATTGAGCGCTGGAGCTTGCATACTTTGTTAGCATTCTTAGGATCGACAAAACCTTCCGGCTGCATCATATACAACTCTTCCTTAAGGAAGCCGTTAAGGAATGCCGTTTTGACGTCCATCTGCCATATCTCATAATCATAGTATGCGGCAATTGCTAACATGATTCGGACGGACTTCAGCTTCGCTACGGGTGAGAAAGTCTCATCGTAGTCAACCCCTTGAACTTGTCGATAACCCTTAGCGACTAGTCGAGCTTTGTAGATGGTCACATTACCATCCACGTCTGTCTTCTTCTTAAAGTTCCATTTGTTTTCTATGGCTCGCCGATCATCGGGCAAGTCAGTCAAAGTCCATACTTCGTTTTCATACATGGATCCTATCTCGGATTTCATGGCTTCTAGCCATTTGTCGGAATCCGGGCCCGCCATTGCTTCTTCATAGTTCGAAGGTTCACCGTTGTCCAACAACATGATTTCCAGGACAGGGTGGCCGTACCACTCTGGTGCGGAACGTGTCCTTGTGGACCTACGAAGTTCAGTAGTAACTTGATCCGAAATTTCATGATCATCATCATTAACTTCCTCCCCAGTCGGTGTAGGCACCACAGGAACATCTTCCCGCGCTGCGCTACTTTCCAGTTCGGAAGGGGTGACTATCACCTCATCAAGTTCCACTTTCCTCCCACTCAATTCTTTCGAGAGAAACTCCTTCTCCAGAAAGGACCCGTTCTTGGCAACAAAGATCTTGCCTTCGGATCTGAGGTAGAAGGTATACCCAATAGTTTCCTTAGGGTATCCTATGAAGACGCATTTTTCCGACTTGGGTTCGAGCTTTTCAGGTTGAAGTTTCTTGACATAAGCATCGCATCCCCAAACTTTTAGAAACGACAGCTTAGGTTTCTTCCCAAACCATAATTCATACGGTGTCATCTCAACGGATTTCGACGGAGCCCTATTTAAAGTAAATGCGGCAGTCTCTAAAGCATAGCCCCAAAATGAGAGCGGTAAATCGGTAAGAGACATCATAGATCGCACCATATCCAATAGAGTGCGATTATGACGTTCGGACACACCATTTCTCTGAGGTGTTCCAGGCGGCGTGAGTTGTGAAACTATTCCACATTTCCTTAAGTGTGCACCAAACTCGTGACTTAAATATTCTCCACCACGATCTGATCATAAGAATTTTATTTTTCTGTCACGTTGATTCTCAACCTCACTCTGAAATTCCTTGAACTTTTCAAAGGTTTCAGACTTGTGTTTCATTAGGTAGACATACCCATATCTACTTAAGTCATCAGTGAGAGTGAGAACATAACGATATTCTCCGCGAGCCTCAACACTCATTGGACCGCACACATCGGTATGTATGATTTCCAATAAGTTGGTTGCTCGCTCCATTGTTCCGGAGAACGGAGTCTTGGTCATCTTACCCATGAGGCATGGTTCGCACGTGTCAAATGATTCGTAATCAAGAGAGTCCAAAAGTCCATCTGCATGGAGCTTCTTCATGCGCTTGACACCAATGTGACCAAGGCGGCAGTGCCACAAGTATGTGGGACTATCGTTATCAACTTTACATCTTTTTGTATTCACACTATGAACATGTGTAACATCACGTTCGAGATTCATCAAAAATAAACCATTGACCAGCGGGGCATGACCATAAAACACATCTCTCAAATAAATAGAACAACCATTATTCTCGGATTTAAATGAGTAGCCATCTCGAATTAAACGAGATCCAGATACAATGTTCATGCTCAGAGCTGGCACTAAATAACAATTATTGAGGTTTAAAACTAATCCCATAGGTAGATGCAGAGGTAGCGTGCCGACGGCGATCACATCGACTTTGGAACCATTCCCGACGCGCATCGTCACCTTGTCCTTCGCCAGTCTCCGTTTATTCAGTAGTTCCTGTTTTGAGTTACAAATATGAGCAACCGCACCGGTATCAAATACCCAGGAGCTACTACGAGCACTGGTAAGGTACACATCAATTACATGTATATCACATATACCTTTGGTGTTGCCGGCCTTCTTGTCCGCTAAGTATTTGGGGCAGTTCCGCTTCCAGTGACCACTTCCCTTGCAATAAAAGCACTCAGTCTCGGGCTTGGGTCCATTCCTTGGCTTCTTCCCGGTAACTGGCTTACCGGGCGCGGCAACTCCCTTGCCGTCCTTCTTGAAGTTCTTCTTACCCTTGCCCTTCTTGAACTTAGTGGTTTTATTCACCATCAACACTTGATGTTCTTTTCTGATCTCCACCTCCGCTGATTTCAGCATTGAATAATATCTCAGGAATGGTCTTTTCCATCCCCTGCATATTGAAGTTCATCACAAAGCTCTTGTAGCTTGGTGGAAGCGACTGGAGGATTTTGTCAATGACCGCGTCATCCGGGAGATTAACTCCCAGCTGAGTCAAGCGGTTGTGCAACCCAGACATTCTGAGTATGTGCTCACTTACAGAACTATTTTCCTCCATTTTACAGCTGAAGAACTTGTCGGAGACTTCATATCTCTCGACCCGGGCATGAGCTTGGAAAACTAATTTCAGCTCCTCGAACATCTCATATGCTCCATGTTTCTCAAAACGCTATTGGAGACCCGGTTCTAAGCAATAAAGCATGCCGCACTGAACGAGGGAGTAATCATCAGCACGCTGCTACCAAGCGTTCATAACGTCTTGGTTCTCTAGGATTGGTGCATCACCTAGCGGTGCTTCTAAGACATAATCTTTCTTGGCTACTATGAGGATGATCCTCAGGTTCCGGACCCAGTCCGTATAGTTGCTGCCATCATCTTTCAGCTTGATTTTCTCTAGGAACGCGTTGAAATTGAGGACAACGTTGGCCATTAGATCTACAAGACATAGTGTAAAGATTTTAGACTAAGTTCATGCTATTTAAGTTCATATAATCAAATTATTTAATGAACTCCCACTCAGATAGACATCCCTCTAGTCATCTAAGTGAAACATGATCCGAGTTAACTAGGCCGTGTCCGATCATCACGTGAGACGGACTAGTCAAGATCGGTGAACATCTCCATGTTGATCGTATCTTCTATACGACTCATGCTCGACCTTTCGGTCCTCCGTGTTCCGAGGCCATGTCTGTACATGCTAGGCTCGTCAAGTCAACCTAAGTGTATTGCGTGTGTTCCGAGGCCATATCTGTACATGCTAGGCTCGTCAACACCCGTTGTATGCGAACGTTAGAATCTATCACACCCGATCATCACGTGGTGCTTCGAAACAACGAACCTTCGCAACAGTGCACAGTTAGGGTGAACACTTTCTTGAAATTATCATAAGGGATCATCTTACTTACCACCGTCGTTCTAAGCAAATAAGATGCAAAAACATGATAAACATCACATGCAATCAAATAGTGACATGATATGGCCAATATCATCATGCTCCTTTGATCTCCATCTTCGGGGCAGCATGATCATCTTCGTCACCGGCATGACACCATGATCTCCATCATCATGATCTCCATCATTGTGTCTTCATGAAGTCGTCACGCCAACGATTACTTCTACTTCTATGGCTAACGCGTTTAGCAACAAAGTAAAGTAATTTACATGGCGTTATTAATGACACGCAGGTCATACAAAATAATAAAGACAACTCCTATGGCTCCTGCCGGTTGTCATACTCATCGACATGCAAGTCGTGATTCCTATTACAAGAATATGATCAATCTCATACATCACATATATCATTCATCACATCTTCTGGCCATATCACATCACATAGCACATGCTGCAAAAACAAGTTAGACGTCCTCTAATAGTTGTTGCAAGTTTTTACGTGGTTTGTAGGTTTCTAGCAAGAACTTTTCTTACCTACGTATGACCACAACGTGATTTGCCAATTTCTATTTACCCTTCATAAGGACCCTTTTCATCGAATCCATTCCGACTAAAGTAGGAGAGACAGACACCCGCTAGCCACCTTATGCATCTAGTGCATGTCAGTCGGTGGAACCTGTCTCACGTAAGCATACGTGTAAGGTCGGTCCGGGCCGCTTCATCCTACAATACCGCCGAAACAAGAAAAGACTAGTAGCGGCAAGAAGAATTGGCAAGATCAACGCCCACAACTGCTTTGTGTTCTACTCGTGCATAGTAACTACGCATAGGCCTGGCTCATGATGCCACTGTTGGGAATCGTAGCATAATTTTAAAATTTTCCTACGCTCACCAAGATGCATCTATGGAGTATACTAGCAACGAGGGGAAAGGAGTGCATCTACATACCCTTGTAGATCGCGAGCGAAAGCGTTCCAATGAACGTGGATGACGGAGTCGTACTCGCCGTGATTCAAATCACCGATGACCGAGTGCCGAACGGACGGCACCTCCGCGTTCAACACACGTACGGTGCAGCGACGTCTCCTCCTTCTTGATCCAGCAAGGGGGAAGGAGAGGTTGATGGAGATCCAGCAGCACGACGGCGTGGTGGTGGATGTAGCGGGATGCCGGCAGGGCTTCGCCGAGCTTCTACGAGAGAGAGAGGTGTAGCAAGGGAGGAGGGAGGCGCCCAAGGCTGTAATCCTACTGCCCTCCCTCCCCTCCTTTATATAGGCCCCCTGGGAGGGGGGCGCCGGCCAAACCCCATCTAGGGTGGGGGCGGCGGCCAAAGTGGGAAGCCCCCCCACCCTAGGGTTTCCAACCCTAGGCGCACGGGGGGAGGCCCATGGGGGGGCGCCCAGCCCATTAGGGGCTGGTTCCCTTCCCACTTCAGCCCACGGGGCCCTTCGGGATAGGTGGCCCCACCCGGTGGACCCCCGGGACCCTTCCGGTGGTCCCGGTACAATACCGGTAACCCCCGAAACTTTCCCGGTGGCCGAAACTTGACTTCCTATATATAATTCTTCACCTCCGGACCATTCCGGAACTCCTCGTGACGTCCGAGATCTCATCCGGGACTCCGAACAACTTTCGGGTTTCCGCATACTCATATCTCTACAACCCTAGCGTCACCGAACCTTAAGTGTGTAGACCCTACGGGTTCGGGAGACATGCAGACATGACCGAGACGCCTCTCCGGTAAATAACCAATAGCGGGATCTGGATACCCATGTTGGCTCCCACATGTTCCACGATGATCTCATCGGATGAACCACGATGTCGAGGATTCAATCAATCCCGTATACAATTCCCTTTGTCCATCGGTATGTTACTTGCCCGAGATTCGATCATCGGTATCCCAATACCTTGTTCAATCTCGTCACCGGCAAGTCTCTTTACTCGTACCGCAATGCATGATCCCGTGACTAACGCCTTAGTCACATTGAGCTCATTATGATGATGCATTACCGAGTGGGCCCAGAGATACCTCTCCGTCACACGGAGTGACAAATCCCAGTCTCGATCCGTGCCAACCCAACAGACACTTTCGGAGATACCCGTAGTGCACCTTTATAGTCACCCAGTTACGTTGTGACGTTTGGCACACCCAAAGCACTCCTATGGTATCCGGGAGTTGCATGATCTCATGGTCTAAGGAAAAGATGCTTGACATTGGAAAAGCTCTAGCAAACGAAACTACACGATCTTTTATGCTATGCTTAGGATTGGGTCTTGTCCATCACATCATTCTCCTAATGATGTGATCCCGTTATCAATGACATCCAATGTCCATAGTCAGGAAACCATGACTATCTGTTGATCAACGAGCTAGTCAACTAGAGGCTTACTAGGGACACGTTGTGGTCTATGTATTCACACATGTATTACGATTTCCGGACAATACAATTATAGCATGAACAATAGACAATTATCATGAACAAAGAAATATAATAATAACCATTTATTATTGCCTCTAGGGCATATTTCCAACACAAAAGGCCAAGGCAATTTATTGATATGTACAAAGAAGGTTATGTAGAACCATCATAATGTACATGCTTACCACGCTATTGCCACATAAGAGTGGATGACTGAAAGTGTATCCAATAGAATAGACAGTTATGACAAATTTAACAAATAGGTCCCAATTCTCTAGCTGTCTTAACCTTGAAGTAATGTACATAATTAGGAATCCAATAATCATATTTGAGTTCTCAATATCATACTTCTTACCATCATCCCACCACCCAATATTGGCCATGCATAAGAGTAAACAACATCACCAGATTTACCGGCTATGAATTGCTTCCATCGTGTGACAATGTAGCCTCTCGCCAGCATGATATATGTCACTTGAATAGTTGGAATGGAAAGAGAGAGAAAATCAAATCAGAACCCCAATGATGGTAAGAAACGATTATATTAAGTCAATCTATTTCTAGCTTGGAGTGGTGTTGTGCCATTGCCACATTGGCCAATACTCCGTACCAAACATGGCCAATACTCTGTACCAAACATAATTGAAGTCATCCCTTGTCTTCGTGAGAGTGTTTGCGAAGACCTATAACAGATCATATACCTCATGATATAATTTAGCAACAAATCAGTTCTCCCTCCATTCCTAAATATAAGTCTTTTTATAGGTTCTAATATGGACTACATACAGAGCAAAATGAGTGATTCTACACTCTAAGTATGTGTATATACATCCGTATGTAGTCCATATTGGAATCTCTAAAAAGACTTATACTTAGAAATGGAGGAATTATAAGGCACTGCATGTCAAACAGGTAGTGTCGACCATCATCCATTCAATCCTAAATTTTTACACAAACCAAACTACTTGCTTTTTAAACAACTGAAAATCTAACCAAAAGTGTAGATGAACATGCAAAATTCAGTAATTAATCTGAACTGGACCTCTGCAGCTTGTAGAGAAAACAAAGAGGAAAGAGGCCAAAGAGCCCAAAATAAAAAAGAGGCCAAAGAGCCCAATGAAAAAAATTAAAAAATGGGAGAAAAAGAGAGAAGGGACAATGTTACTATCCTTTTTCTACACTTGTGCTTAAAAGTAGCACCATGTTCTTCATGATAGAGAGTCTCCTATTTTGTCACTTTCATATATTACTAGTGGGAATTTTTCATTATAGAACTTGGGTTGTATATCCCAATGATGGGCTTCCTCAAATGCCCTAGGTCTTCATGAGCAAGAAAGTTGGATGCACACCCACTTAGTTTTCTTTTTGAGCTTTCATACACTTATAGCTCTGGTGCATCCATTGCATGGCAATCCCTACTCCTTGCATTGACATCAACTGGTGGGAATCTTCATAGCCCGTTGATTAGCCTCGTCAATGTGATACTTTCTCCTTTTTGTCTTCTCCACACAACCTCCAACATCATATTCTATTCCACCTATAGTGCTATATCCATGGCTCATGCTCATGTATTACGTGAGAGTTGAAAAAGCTGAAGCACGTTAAAAAGTATGAACCAATTGCTTGGCTTGTCATCGTGGTTGTGCATCATAAATACTTTGTGTTAAGAAGATAGAGCATGACAAGATTATATGATTTTGTAGGGATACCTTTCTTTAGCCATGATATTTTGAGAAGACATGATTGCTTTTTTGTATGCTTGAAGTATCATTGGTTTTATGTCAATATTAAACTTTTGTTTTGAATCTTATGGATCTGTATGTTCATGCCACATTAAGAAAAGTTACATGATAAACATGCTAGGTAGCATTCCACATCAAAATTTCTGTTTTAATCATTTACCTACTCGAGGACGAGCATAAATTAAGCTTGGGGATGCTTGATACGTCTCCAACGTATCTATATTTTTTTATTGTTCCATGCTATTATATTATCCATCTTGGATATTTTATATGCATTATTATGCTATTTTATATCATTTTTGGGACTAACCTATTAACCTAGTGCCAAGTGCCAGTTGCTGTTTTTTTCCTTGTTTTTGTATTTTCAGAAAGTCAATACCTAATGGAACAAAAAAAAATTGACGATTTATCTTGGACCACAAGACACTCTAGAAGCTTCGGGGGTAGGCCATAAGGGCCGCGAGATGGCAACAAGCTCACAGGGCGCGCCCTTGGGGGGGCTGCAAGCTTGTGGCCCCCTCATGGCACTTCCAACCCTATTTTTTCTTCTATAAATACCCAAATATTCCCCATAGACTAGAGGGCATACCAAAAATACTTTTCTGCCGCCGCAAGTTTCTGTCCTCATGAGATCCCATGTGGAGACCTGTTCCGGTACTCCGCCGGAGGGGGATTCGATCACAGAGGGCCTCTACATCAATCTTGTTGCCCTTCCGATGATGTTTGAGTAGTTTACCACAGACCTACGGGTCCATAGCTAGTAGCTAGATGACTTCTTCTCTCTCTTTGATCTTCAATACAATGTTCTGCTCGATGTTCTTGGAGATCTATTCGATGTAATCTTCTTTTGCGGTGCGTTTGTTGAGATCTAATGAATTGTGGATTTATGATCAGATTATTTATGAATATTATTTGAGTCTTCTCTAAACTATTTTATGCATGATTAAGATAGCTTTGTATTTCTCTCCGATCTATTGATTTGGTTTGGCCAACTAGATTGATTTTTCTTGCCATGGGAGAGGTGCTTTGTAATGGGTTCAATCTTGCGGTGCTTATTCCCAATGACAAAAAGGGACATGACATGTATTTGTATTGTTGTCATTAAGGGTAAAAAGGTTGGGTTTGTTCATATTGATTGGATCTATCCCTCTACATCATGTCATCTTGCTTAAGGCGTTACTCCGTTCTTGTTAACTTAATACACTAGATGCATGCTGGATAGTGGTCGGTGTGTGGAGTAATAGTAGTAGATGCAGGTAGGAGTCGGTCTACTTGTCATGGACGTGATGCCTATATTCATGATCCTTGCCTTAGATATCGTCATAACTATGCGCTTTTCTATCAGTTGCTCAACAATAATTTGTTTACCCACCGTATGCGTTCTTTCAAGAGAGAAGCCTCTAGTGAAAACTATGGCCCATGGGTCTATCTTAATCATATTAGTTTTAGATCTACAAAACCAAAACCCAAAAATACCTTGCTGGCACTTATTTACCTTCACTTTATTTTGCACTTTTACTTATCTTTTATACCTATCTCTATCAGATCTCATCATTGCAAGTAACCTTGAAGGGATTGACAACCCCTTTATCGCGTTGGGTGCAAGTATTTATTTGTTTGTGTAGGTACAACCATTGGTGACTGGTATGTTCTTCCTACTGGATTGATACATTGGTTCTCAACTGAGGGAAATACTTATCTCTACTTTGTTGCATCACCTTTTCCTCTTCAAGGAAAAAACCAACGCAATCTCAAGAAGTAGCAGTTACGTTGGTGGAGGAGAGACCTCCACGGATAAGGAGTCATTGTCTTAAATGACAAGGCTTCTTGATTTTCCTCCTAGATCGCCATGGGTCGCCTAAAAGTGACCCAAGACGAAACTGACAAAGCGGGTCCTCAGCTTGGCCCACTAGTTTGGGAGTTGACATGGTGAGAGGCCCCTAGCCAGGACACCATGAACCGATCTTCAAGTTTGACTGCACCTCGGCTTGCCTAAGCTGCACGTCTAGTTCGGTCGTTGGCCTTCAAAATGGTTCAACAAGAATCCTTTGAACATTGTCTTCTTGAAGCCAACCTTCGATGCTGGACTGCATGTGAGGTGGGTAAAACCGCCTCGGTCTTATAAAATATTTAAGGAGTATAGCCGAGTTGCACACTAGAAAGGTACCCCGTGCAGCCAAGCTCTCGCAACCGGCCTCCATGTCAGATTGCTTCTAAAGTGGTGCGCATCACCTCGGTCTTGAGTTGTCGATGTAGATGGCCGGCCTCCACAGAAAAAAGTTTTCATAGGTAATATTTTATGGGTGCCATTTATTCTCTACTAAGATATATAGCCAGTAGCCCTCAAGGTGTGTGCCAGTCCAAAATCAGGTATGCACCTAATGGATAAAATAAAACCGATGATCCCAGTAGCCCCCAAGACTCAGGTCGATTCACAAAATTCACATGAGGATAGAAGTCTCGCTTGGCAACATGCTTTAGGGAAAACGCGGTGTGCAGTAGCCCTCGAGACTTAGGTCAGGGGCGAGCGGACAACGTGAGGATCGAAGCCTCCTCGGAAAATGTATTGTGCTTTGATTTTTCTGGATTGAAGTGTCAATGCAGTAGCCCTCGAGGCTCGGGTTGGGAAACATGTCCGACCTAAGGATCGAATCTCCCTTGGAACTAGCTCATGTGAAAACCGGTGTTTGGGTGCAGTAGCCCTCAAGGTGTGTACCAGCTTAAAATTCCAAATGCACCCAGTCTTATAGTACTTGAGCACCCTTGTGTGTCGCCACCATCAAGGTGTAGCTCCGCAGGGAAAATGCGAAACCGCGGTCCGGAAAAAATCTTTCCTTAATAGAATTACACAACACCGTACACCTCGACCAAGAAGTTGTCCTAGATAAAAATCATACATTATGTTAGAAGTGTCGTAAGCTCGGAAAAACCTAAAGGCTTATAAAAACATTATGCTTGAATTAAGTCAATCAAGTCTTTTGGTGCCTGATATGTCTCAAACGTATCTATTCCAAACACTTTTGCTATTTTTGACCTCTAATTTGCATGGTTTGAATCACTACTATAGGATGCTGCTAATGCGACACTACGATCAGACACCCTTCGACGAAACTGTGTGCGATGCAATAATCGCAAACGGTGATGTAAAAAAAACGTCAAAAAAGGTGCAAAACGTTTGTGATGACGGATGCATCAAACACGGTTCAGATTTTAATTGCGTGTGCGATGAAGGGCATACGGTTAAGTTCAATGAATTGTTTACGATGAGGAAGAACAGAAACGGGCAGCCAGATGAAGGTGTGTGCGATATACAACATACTGTTCACTCGGATGAACTGTTTGTGATTAGGCAACACAAAAGAACGGTCAGCCAGATCAAGGTGTGTGCGATATACGGCATACGGGTCACTTGGATGAACTATTTGCTTTGAGCCAAGATAACAGAAACTGTTCAATTTAACAGGATGTGTCCGATACGCGGCAAACAGGTCTGTAAACAAAGATGTGTGCGAAGACCGATAATAATACAGACGATTGCTTCTAATAAGACGTATGTGATATGCTCTGTCTACACAACATCTATTGGCCATTGGGCGACCGGCGGTCATCCGGGTACGCCATAAGGATGCGAAGAGGCATCCTATATCAGCAAGGACTAGTTGTTCCACCAAATAGCTCATGTAAGAGAACTCTCAAGTTAACTATGCTCAGGCTGGAGCAGCCATCAGATGGGTGACCGGATGGGAAGTTGTCAAAATTTGAAAACACATGTTAAAGAAGGTCTATCGAAGTACTTTTTGACAATGTGCGATACGTGACATACAGTTGATCCATCCGATCTATTTGTGATGGAATAAGACGTTTGTGTTGTGGGGTGGAATTAACCTCAAGGTCCTTGTTTTGATTTTTTTTGTTTTTCTTAACACATGTTAAAGAAGGTCTATCGCATTACTTTTTGACTATGTGCGATACGTAGCATACAGTTGATTCATCCAACCTGTTTGTGATGGAATAAGCCGTGTGTGTTGTGGGCAAACGCTTGCTAGTATACAACTGTTTGCGATTGATGAATTCATCACCGACGGGTTCCGTAGTGTGGTCCGTGTTCATCTGATCATCATCTGCTTCTTGTGCTAGCTCGATGTTCCTTATATGCTAAGTTTTCATTAATTGATGGCATTTTATGAACACGCCACCGTTTCCCGCCATTTCCTCACTTGTTTCCCGCCACCCAGCGATATTGCGCATAAACCTAGGCGGCGCACGACGCACGGAGGCAACAAGCGCAGCCTGTAGCACATCCACCTTCCCCCAAGCATGCCTACCCACCAAAGCGCCGCCTCTGCCATCAACCTCGCCGATGAGGAAAACGAGAAGGCGCCACGGCCCGTCGAGGCCGAGGCGCTCCCCGACAATGCGATGGACGACACCGTGATGGGCGTCATCGCCAGGGTAGAGCAGACCCTTGGCACATGGCGCTTGAGCGCCGCGGATCAAGATAGGCATGTCAGCGCCGAGAGGCTGCAGCTCGCCGCACAACATGATCGATGGCGCGCCGCAGAGCAAGCTAGCGGGTCTGCGCTGATAGGGTGCGGCTCGCCGCACGGCAAGACCGTTGGAGCGCCGCAGAGCGAGAGGTGCGAAGCGCCGCGCAGCAAGAGCGGATCCACCGGCGCTTGCCTGTTGTCGACACAGCGTCGCAGTTGGGTACACGTCACGTTAGTACCCCCATTCCTCGCTAGGAGTGGGCAGAGGCCCTCTGCGCCATACTTGCACCAGAGGCCGACCGCCCCGTACTTGCACCGGACGCCCGCTGCACCGTTCGTATGGGTCGCGTTGTTCGCCTTGTCCGCGGCCTGCGTGATGCCAACGCGCTGGTCGATAGGCTCGACCGCCTCCTTAGTCCAGGTATCCACCTGGGCGAAGTAGAGAAACATGGTTGTCGCATCCTCGAGTTGGTGATCTCCGATGAAATAGCCAACTTGGAGCTCGAGATCGTGCTCCAGATGTACTACGAGCGTGTTGACCGCTTGGACGAACGCCTGCACTGTCATGGTCTCATGGACGCGTTTTATTTTGTTGAGTCATTTCGACGTGGATAGCTATGCATTAACAGCAATCATAGTATTCCTTTGTTAATTGCTTTGTTTCAATTTGTGTATTCTGTTTTCCGTTCTTATATATTCTATTTCAATGTGTGTATATACGCTTTCTATTATGTATATGTGGATGATAACGGCTAGATTCAAATTAGTATACAAAAACAGATAGAAAATGGAATTCATGATATATATAGGACAAATGTTTCCTACAAGCAGTGGTAGTTACCACCACTTGCGTTTTGCATGTTGTATGTAGTATCTGTCGAAACCGAGAGTATGTACGTGTAGTATGTAGTATATAACAATGATTAGGTAGTATATATACAAATTTTTAGGTAGTATGTACCATTTTTTTAGTATGCTCTTTTTACGTACAAATATGTACGTATTTCATAAATATAACAAAAACTATGGGCTCATATGCAATTTTTTCACGTAACTTGCTTTGAAATATCTTAGATATAGTATATGAACATATTTAAAATAATAAAATAGTATATATATAGTACCACTTCGTAGTATATGAGATATGTGGGGTAATTACCACCGGGTGGTAGGATGGATTTTTCATATATATATATATATATATATATATATATATATATATATATATATATAAAGTCTATTAGTGACCCTGGGTGAAGAATAAGTAATTCCTCACCCGGGTAGATCGACCGAGCGATGGTAGTTTGACTAAACGCCAGCCAATGTAATTTTACTTCGAGGGAAACTTTAGCTGGTCGCCCACTCCCCCAAATGTCAGAAGGAAAAAAAACTAGCCCACTCCTCCAGTCCGTTCCTATCTCCCTCCGGCCCCCCACATCTCGTCATTGCGGCGGCGGCGGCGGCGGCGACGGCGCCGGACGGACGACCCGACGGCGAGGACTACCTCTCTTGCGCGTGGAGTACTTCCCTTACCTCTCTCATGCGGTAGCGACTCGGAGGCGCCGTGGGCGGTGCAAGATCTGGGCGAGCTCGGCAGGACGACGGCGTTCTCCGGCGTCCCTCTTCACCGTCGACGGTATTATCATCAGTAAGACCCCCTCCTCATCTCTTCCCGTATCCTCCTCCATGAACTTCTGAATTTCTGGGATTAGGGTTATTGGTTTTTGGGAGCGGTGCTGGGAAAGAGGAAGAAGACCAAGGAAAGGAAAGGAAAGGAAAATGAGAAGCTCGGGTGATGGAGGTAATGCTGGAGAAGGGCTCCTGGCGGTGGGATCAATTCTAGGAGGAGGTGGAGATCATAGCAGAGGATATGAAGGCCGTGTGGATGACATAGAAGAAGAGGAGGAGCTCAAGGCTGCGGAGAAAAAGGACAACAGTAGAGTATCAGACTTCCATCTAGCTGAGATCAACTTTTGTTTTCACGGGACATGTGAATCCTCTCTCTGATTTGGTTTTGTCTAAATTTCACGAATTTTCATCCTGAAGTAAAAAAATGATGGTTCTGACTTGATTGAATGTTAGTAGTGATGTACATAAAGAATCAGCCTGTACCTAGCTGACAATGCTAATTCTCTGTAAATTTGTGTTAATCAAAATTTGCGCATACATACGAGCAATATTTCTTCAACTAAAGAATATTCACCTTCCGATTTTTGTTTGTTTTATGCTATTCTTAAGATAAGATTTATATCGGTGATGCTAGCTTTATGTTTTGTGAATTTATCAGGCAAACCAATAATTCAAATTCTGCCAAGAAATCTAGGAGCAGAAGAAGATGTATGCTTTAGGTGTACGTGAATCTTTAAGCCGTTCCTTTCTAGGAAAATTTCTAAGACTGTTTTTGTTTTACCCAAAGGTTTTCAAGCTTTGGGTGCCTGCGGCCGGCTCGACGGGTGGCATCAGCAAGCGCCGGCCGGCCTCGGCACTGCTGTTGGTGGTTATATGGTGGGCGGAGCACACTAGTGGGCTTCAACGTCAGGGTACGGTGGCGTGCTAAATCCCGAGTCCTGCTAGGCTTTTTTTGTTCAGGTTTTGTTACTGTTTTCCATTCGGGGTTATGTGGCGAGCAAACCAAGCATTTGCAGTTAGTTGTTTCAGAAATTCATCTCCTGACATCAAATTTCGATACATAAGGTTAATCCTGCCAACAAATCTATGTTATGGGCTTGCTAGTTCTCTTCATATCTCTATGCTGATTTTGTGTGCAATTTAGATGAATACTTTCTGTTTTATTCAGGGATACGTTCAGCATGCTTGTGAGGTACACATTTTTCAGTTCCAATTATAAGTGTTTGCCTTATTTATCGCTCAAATTTCATGTTCTAAAGATGCTCCTTCACTTCAATACAGCGTTGGCATGTAGGATGACTATCTATCCAAATTATCATGTACAATTTTTTTTAAAAAATTGGCTCTTCTTCTGCATGTCTCTAAGGCATACTTTCTGATCTATCATGAGATAATGATTATTTCTTCTTCTTTCTTAACATGCCGCTAGTTGCTATGAAAATTTAACACATACATCAGCCTTTTGTCATTGAAACAAAATCATATCTGCCAAGTTTCTACATTCCGTCGAAGCTTGCAGATTTACCATCTAACTTGGCACATTATTGAAACAAATCGTAACCATGGATTCTATACGGAAGATCGACATATCATTTTTACATTAGATTCATGTATACTGTAAGGAATTGATTTTGTTCAACTTCAACCCATTTTCCTATCTTGCAAAGCTGTCCATTCAAGTATATTCAATTTCTACTATGTGACTTAATACATTTGTAACACTGGCATAGTGACATTGACATGCTTTTCTTTTTCGTCCGTTTAATATTGATTCATCTACATGGTTATATGCATGCCTTTGCATAAATTACTTATCCAGTCTGCTATTGATCATTTCCATTTTTCATCCCGGCAGTACGCTGATAGCTTATCCAGTCTGCTATTGATCATTACCTTTTTTCACCCTGGCAGTATGCCGATAGCTATAATCGAGTCAATAGTTCCAAAATGTTGGTTCACAATTATTTGTCTTTTTGGGAAGCACATGGCTGGCTCCGGTTGGTGGCATGGCCTTTCCATTCTGAATTGAAGAGGGTCTGAAAAGTTTGAACTATCCATGGAATAGAAAAGATACAGCTTTCCTTCATATCGTTGATTCTTCTTAGTCTTCCTTTTGTGAAGTTGTGTAGCAATCTTCCTTTTCCTATATGTAATTTGATTTTCTTAGGAATACTCTCCATTTTCTTACGAACACGACGTCGTTGCGATGCCTCCAGATGCACCAGCAACAGAACATGAAGAATGTCGTGGCGAGGTGAGCGACATCTGGCAGATTGCGGACAGAGGCCACGGAAGGTGACCGGAACCCCAACGTGGCCCTGAAATCAACCACCAATGGGCAAGCATAGAGGAGGTGACTCGCTGACTGCAGCGGGGAATGGCGGAGTGGGCAACTATTCCACGCTCTAAAATTGAGGTTTAGAGCAATTAAAAAGGTGATTTTATTCCTGAATCATGCTTAACATTTCTTTAGCAAACAAGCACTACTAGCAGCCCGTTTCCAGATGTGCTTCTTGTTGGTTCATGTAGACATGCCAATGAAGGCCTGATAAAGAACAGAAAAAATACAATATATTGGTTTAATTGATCTCTTGTGTAGACCAAAATTAGCGAGTAAAGGAAATTTGATTTTGCTTCCAAATTCTTTCTGGGAGTTTATCCCAGGAATAATGTTTTGTTCCTATTTGAGTTGCAACGCATGACTTCCGGAGGCTACTCTTCCATTTGATGTTGCTGTTCAACAGCTCTCAAAGGCACAGAGCAAATCAGTTGGGCTTCTCGAAGAAAACATATTTTTGATAAATGATGTGCCATGCATCCTTCTGCGCACCTAATCGCCTGCTTAGAACAAATAAAATTAGTTGCATTTGCCTGTATTGTGGAGTGTCTATAGATGGCAGAATAGCTGCAGCCTTGCTTTCTACTAACCAGTTTCATTTTCTTTCAGAATCATGTTCCTGCTTTTTTCTCCTTGCTGTGAGTGTATTGGAGTATAGGGTTCTCCCTGGAGGGTCGTGTAATCAGTGTGCTATCTGAGGCAATGTATAGAGTTCCAGTTCTGTTTTTCTTGAGAGCTGACCCTGTAAATTCTAGCTCTGTTTTCTTTGAGCTGATATGTAAATTCTTCAATGTTTAAATAAAGTTCAGCCTCAGGCCCTTAAAGATAATACTACTCCCCAGATTAAAAGGTGATGGTGTGTTTATATGTTAACAATAAGGTTCTCTTAGGAATGCCATTCAAATAAAAATATTTTGTGTAATTGAGGACGCAATTCCAGAAATGGTACCTCCAGAAAGATTACAACTGAGATTGCCATCACACCAAATCTAGATGAAACTATTGAGCGAAAAGGAGAAAACACAAATTGAATGCATCACTATCTCGTTGTTTCTCTAGGAGCAGAAAAAGATATTTTTAAAGGAACGGAGTATCATGTGATGCAGCTCGTGCACATAGAGGTAGTTTGATGCGGAGGTAAAGTTACCGTGCGAGCTTACTGTCTCTTACGGCAGTGGTTCGGGTGCGCAGACTTAGTAAGCGCCATAACTTACTTAGCATGCATGAGGGAAATTTACGTCACAACCTTTGTTTCTTATGGCAGCGCCATAACAGTTTCTCACAGGACGTAGCTTAATGCCATGCATAATGTAAGATTACCTCTCTCCCTTTTATACGGCTGAGGAATGGTTTCTTCCTCCCCATAGTAATCTTACCTCACCTGTTTTTATTTCTTATGTTTCAAAACTCTGGATGTGGGATAGGCTGGGGTGAGGAATAAGAATTCCTCACCCAGGGTGACGAATAGCGCGACCCCATCTGGGCTATTCTGTATTCAAGCGGTTGAATTGATGCTTTAACAATTTAGTTCAATTTTTTGTTTGCAATTTTTTCGTCGGAACGGGGCGTGTAATATATCGTTGAAAAGCTCTTGACAACTATATTTAAAGTATATTGAACGTTTTTGCAAAACCATCATGGTTTAAGAGCAGTTTTGAAAAAACCATTTTTTCAAAACCGAAAACGCGAATCGTATTTTGGATTCAATTTTCAAACGGTTTGTCGGAATTGAGCAAATAAGATGGTGTTGGAAAGCTGGTAAAAATCCGCATCTTCCATGTATGTATTGTTTTGTTTAAATTCTATATAATTTAAATTAATTTGAAAAACGGTGAAATTCTAGGCGAAACGTATTTTTGCTTTTTTTGTAAACGGTTTGTCGGATTGATGCAAATAATACGGCGTTGGAAAGCTACGTAAAATGCGCAACTTTTTCGTATTGAAATGTTTTTCTAATTCATTACGATTTAAAAACGAATTCGAATACAGTCAAATTTGATTTCAAACGCGATTTTTTTGAAAAGTTTATTGAAACGAGGCAAATAATAAACCGTTCGAAAGATATCAAAAATGCAAAACTTGGTCATGTTGAACGTTTTATCAAATTCGCAACCATTGAGAAGTAATTTTGAATATGGTGAGACACGTCGTGTTGTTTCCCGTCAGAAAAAACAGAGTATTTGTACTGATCTATGTGCATATTTGTACTGAGGTATTTTTCACAGAGTGGTTTTGAATGGTTCCGACAAAAGAGTACTTGAGCTAATGTTCGTATGGGTTTGTACTGAGCATGTTTTCACAAACTAGAGTTTATTCTGTTTTTATATGGTTCTCGTAATTTTATAACGGTTTACGGTATCACCCAGCTCACCAGTCCACCTCGGTGCTCCACCACCGGTCCCTCGGAAGAGCTGGCCCTTCGAGGAGCGGCGACCGTCGTTGGCCCTGGAAGCAAGAAAAGTGAATCGAGACGGTTAACTAGTTGAACTAAGATAGTCAACTAACTGATTGCAATAAAGAGTCTAAATCACTTTTCTTCTGGTGGAAGTGGAGGAATGGTTAGCAAAATACATAAATTCATTTTTATTAACACAAAAAATAACTGCAACGACCAGGACTACAAAATGCACTGTACAGGTAGAGAGTAAACATACAACTCCCATTCTAAAAAAGTCAAACTTAATAGCTCTCAGAGTTTGAACTATTGTACACTTTTTTGTCGAACTGATGCAAAAATCCCCCATGTAGCAAATTGTCATACAATATAAAACCGATGAACCGAACTGGTTCAATAACACAAACCGAACTTCTATATGTGCTTATTTATGAACTGATAATATAAATACGCAGTGAACTGGTAGACCTAGTGAGTTTTTCTTTTGTACAGAGCATATGTTTTACAAGCTACACAGGCAAGACATACATGATAAATTGTTCACAAAAGCATTTGAATCATGTTCAAGCACCCACATGAACACAAAAAAAATCATCAGCGATTTGAACTTCAAAATGGACATTGTAAAAACAAATGGCAACATTTTTAAGCAACAAAAATTTGACAGCAATCAACTTTATAAAAACAACAAGCAAAAGTAGTGCAACAGCATACACATTCATCTCTTAAATCACTTCCTGTAATGCTTTCTACAGGTTAGTCGCATCCGTTTCAAGCAGCACAAGCCTGCATCCCATGGACCAAGTTATACATACAGCCTAGTGTAAGGCCATCGTTTCAGCGTGCATGGTATCACTGACCTCATTGACCTCCTCAAGATGATGACCTTGTCCCACTACAACAGCATACCGATTATTAAATATCAGCAGAATGTTACATTGCCGAGAGGTTTATGCTTCAAGCTCAATAAACTTTTTTCTTAATTAAAAGAATGAGAAAAGAAACTATAAACGAGATTCATACTATGAACAAATGAGCATAAAAATATTCTCTCCGCTACAGACTAAAAGAGACATCAGTACTAGAATGACTCGAGAAGAATTTTAGATTTGTAGCAGCACACGCACCAAACTTACTGATTTTTTCTTGAACTTATTTTAGGCGATTGCATCAGTACTAGAATGTTTAGACAAATAGTTCAGATTTGTAGCAGCACACACGAGAAACTTAAATTTTTTTATAGAATCAAAACAAACTTACAGAATTTTGAAAACAGAACTGACATTTTTTCTGCACATGCACCCAACAAATTTCACTTCTACAACTGTATGCATAAGTACCAAAAAAACAGTATGCTAATAAACCATTTTTTACCGCGGTGTCGGCTCACTCCATGCAACATCTCTGAACTTGGTGTATGCCAGCGGTAGAACTCCCCGGCCTTCCAAAACTTGTACTGAAGATATGTACCAAACAACAGTATGCATAAGTATTCCGAAGACATACAATAGCTACACACAGCCGTGAGTTACCAAAAAACACAACAGTTTGTGCATTTTGTATAAAGCTTTTATATGCATAACACAATGACATTTTTTAGCACTACTTCTGCATTTTAGACATGCTATGCTAGAAATAACATGGTAACGGAAGTGAGTGAAATCAGATAAGATTGGTGAACTATGAAATGCATAAAAAAAGTAACACGGACACTATTTCTATGCCAAAATACATAAAGTTATGCTTTTTCAGGTGGCTAGCGTAGTGGGTATGAACTGGTTGCTCACCCGCAAAAAAAAAGGTATGAACTGGTTTCTTTTTTAATTGCCATATGCATAAAGTTATGCATCAGTATGTACTAGTAATTGTTTACTTGCTAGTAGTGTAAACGAAAGAATTACTACATCACATCAATCATATCCTTTATATAGGAAAGGGAGTGGCAATCCGTTTAATTAAATGGTTCACGGGATTACAACTAAGAAAAGTAGCAACACAATATTTCTGCAAATGCCACTTCGTAGTGGTTCAACTTGCAGTTATTAACTAGGACAGTTAGTGACTTTGTGTGTCCAAAAAAAGGCACGCATGACACATGCATTAGGGAGAAATTACCTCTACCTCCTGCCTGGATAGAGGATACGTACTTCCAATACACGAATAGCAGAACTGAAGAGTGGTTCTCGTCACCGGTCTGCAGTCGCTCTAGCCTCCCTCGTGCTGCATTCAGAGAGAATAAATTAGTGACAGAAAGGAGATTTAGAGAGGAAGTGAAAATACTTTTTTACAATAAAATTCACACACAACGAATTGAAACATTCAGTAGCCTGCAAGAAAATATTTTTTACACCTAATCTTTCAACTATCATAAACATCAATATAAACCTTATCTTCACTTCTCCTAGGCACTATCTGGACATGGTGAAGACTAGCTAATGTAAGGGTAGGCACAGAATGTTTAATATTGAACTTTTTGGTTAAGAGAAATTTTGAAAATGGCAAAAACAACATCAATTTTTCTTTCGAACTCGCAAAATGAAACAGTGGACTTATATGATCATTTTTTGAACGGCCTCGGTCTGGGAACATGGACTTATAGAAGTCAACCTTTTTGGGGTTTTAATTTAAATTTGGTTTCATGTCCGAACGGATGATGTCGTTAGCTCTAAACTTGAATAGCTTATGCAGTAGAGCTGATTGAATTTAAACAAAATAAAATGATTTGAAATTAAGTACTTGTGGCGGTTTGTTCGTTGAACTTATCTGGTAGCAACACATGAACTATCCTGTAGAGAATTTTTTTGAAATAGTTGAACTACCATGTAGAAAAGAAATTTCGTTGATACATATTCACCAACCAAAATAGACAGGAAGTTTCAACCTTTTATTTGCAGTCGGCAGCTAATCCAGATGCCAGGAGACAACACGCCGTCTGTGACACTTAAACAACACCTAGCAGACAACTCACAAGCAACCGCAGACCGTATCACGAGGCGGGGAAACCGGTGCTGAGCTAGAAGGGGACATCGGCGCTGCTGGAAGAGAGGCGGAAACGGCGTCCAATTCATTGTTGCATTGTCCAGGGGCACGATTTGGGAAGGTCTCCTTCCCTATGGCCACTGATGTTTTAACTTGTACAAAACAAAATAAATCAGTCGTCGACACTGATGACTAATTGCATCGTGTCAGGGATCCAGTACGTGCTCCACGGTCAATTGCTAGGCTTAGGTGGCTGCTAATTAACAACAACCAAATCCAGTCTTCCATTGGATCCTTATACATGGCTGGCTGGCTTGTACACAGTACACATGGGCATCCTCTGTCATCCTCTCAAGATCTTATAAGTACCGAGGAACTGAAATTCTGTAACTTCTTTATTAAAATGCAGAAGCGCATTAACATCAGAGGAGTGTCTTCATCGAAGTCCATGCTGAAGATCTGCAGTAGAAAGTCACGAGATTTTGACTCCGCCTCCATCGGCAGTTGCTCTAACGTCCCCAGATTACTAACCTTGAACTTTTGGTACACCATTATTAGAACTTTCTGGTTTTCCACATTTGCACTGACAATTTTCATACTTCTTCACAAAATCAAACTTCTGAACTTGTGTGATGACACTAATTGAACTTGCGAAGGAACACCCAGTACATGTCGATGGCTGTATCAATGGCAAAGGAAGGAGCTGTCAGCGCTCAAAATGGTGCAAAGGCCGTCAACGAAGTCCAAGTTGGTTTTCTGTGGCAAAAAAAATCAGAGATTAGGGAAGGTAGACAAAGATCAATAGAAAATTGGTTTGCTTTGGAAAAAAGTTCAGACCTTCCAGAAACAATGGCACGACATGGACGGCGGCCAGGAAACGGGACGAGGGAGGTCGGCCGGCGGTGGATCGAGGTGCCGCGCGCGGGGAAGAAGGATGGCTGGCGCCCGAGCGTGAGGGAGAGCAGAGGGGGAAGGCGGGGTGGAGGTTGGCGTACGGGAGGAGCTTGCGGCGGCCATGAGCGGGAGGAGCTTGCAGCGGTCGTTTGCACGGGGGAGGGATATAGCGGCCGTCGGTGCGGGGAGGGATGCGGCGGCCGTCGGTGCGGGGGAGGGATGCGGCGGCCGTCAGTGCGGGGGAGGGATGCGGCGGACGTTAGTGCGGGGAGGGAGGCGGTGGCCGGTGACGCGCAGGAGGGAGGCCGTGGCCGGCGCGCAGGAGGGTGGCGGCGGGCGGTGCTCGGGAGGGAGGCGAGGTGGCCAGTTCAGGATGTTTTTTTTTCGTGGGGTTCCTACGGGCGGGCATGTTTCTACCGGGTTGGGCCTTCGTCAAAATCGCACGTGGCTCTATATAGTTGCGAGAGTAATATATATATTGTTCAGAATCTAGTAACAGAATAGTCCAGCCCTATATATATATTGTTCATTAGTTTATCACAGAATATATATAATATCATCACATATATGTAATGATACTTAACTACTAGGTACAATGCATAAAATTGAAAACGAACAATACTAAAACTAATAATCCCTCCTGATGCGCGACGTCTTCCCAGCGCGAAGGCAGTACTCCGCCTCGCAACGCTTGACGTACTGATCTGGTTGTTGCTGGCGGACAAGCGCGGACCATCTTGCCATTTCATTGCGCGCCCACCGGAGCTCCTCGTCGGTGGCACGCTGGAGCTTATCGGCCCACCTCCATGCAGTGATGAGGCGCCTAGTGCCTTTAACCTTCCTCGCGAAGTAGCTGTCTTCGTACATCTCCTTCGCACGACGACGCGCCCGCCCCCAAAGCTCCACCTTCTCCTTTTCCCAGGCGGTATCACGGGCTTCACAGGCTGCCTGGTATTTGGCTTCCTCCTCCGCCATCTCCTTCTTGAACGTCGCTTGCCTGGCTTTCTCAGCCGGCGGCAGTGACTTCCACAGACAAAGATTGTACTGGCCCCAAAACCAATCCAAAGTTGGGGGGTCCGGAGCAACCTCGTCCGGCCGCGCGTAGGGGTCCTCCTCGTCGCTGCTCTTCGACTGAGCGTCCTCGGGGGCGGAGACTCCTCGTCGGCGCGTGGGCAGATCTGCGGCACCATGGCAGAGCTTTGAGAGAGAGAGAGAGGGCGAGCGAGGGGAGGATGTAGATGAGAATGTAGGCGGGACGGCGTGAGCAAGGTAGTATTTATTGGCGGCCGGAATCTAGATCGACGGGAACAGTACACACGCCGGTCGCCGGAATTTATGAGTACTGTAGTTTGAATTACACACGATTCCCGCATTAGAATTCGTGTGTGAACATAATAGCTGACGGTTTCCAATACAGAACCATGACTGATTAATAACCCCCGCCATTCACCTTCCAAACCTCGAGGTGCGAAATAGAGTGCCAATCATGTGGGGGCCGGTTGTCTTGCCAGATCTTTACATTTTCTTTTTTGAACACCAAATATTTACATCGTCTGAAGATTTTTTAACTCACACACAAGTACACAAAAATATGATTTTTCAAGCAGTTATGATTAGCCGTTGCATGTAGATGTAGTTCAAATTTGAATTATGGTCATTAAATGGCTAGAAAATCACTTAAATTTCTTTAAAAGGTCAAATGACCCCTGAATTTTTAAAATTTTCACATGAAAGTTATATTAGTGCACGCTAAACATAGAAAAATTTGAAGGCCGTAAGGGGAAGCTATCTCCCGTTCATCATCAAACATGCATTGTTCCCTCTCGGAACCACTAGCCTTCTAGTGAGTTGCTCCGGTTTGTGAGGGGTGTGTGTCCAAACTTTCATCAAACATGCCAAATTTTTTACCACATCATCTTGATGGCATGACATTACGTCAATCAAGGTTTCATGTTTTTCTGATCATTTTTTTATTTTTTGGAATTAAAATGCCATGGCACTCATGCATACATATGCATGTGTCCATGTCGTGAGACCAATATGTTTTTAAATTCCTTTTAATTTACTACACATGGAATTAACTCGCACACAAGTATACAAATATGATTTTTTAAACCGTTATGGTTAGCCATTGCATGTAGATGTAGTTAAAATTTGAATTACGGTCATTAAATGGCTAGAAAATCACTTAAATGTGTTCAGAAGGTCAAATGACCCCTGAAATTTTCCAAATTATCACATGACATTTGCATTAGTGCTATACGTAGAAAAAATTTGAAGGCGTAAGAAGAAGCTATCTCCTGTTCGTCATCAAACATGCATTGTTCCCTCTCGGAACCACGAGCCTTCTAGTGAGTTGCTCCGGTTTGTGAGGGTGTGCGTCCAAACTTTCGTCAAACAGGCCAATTTTTTTATCACATCATCTTAGTGGCATGACATTACATCAACCAAGGTTTCATGTGTTTCTGATTTTTTTTTAATTTTTTGGAATTCAAATGCCATGGCACTCCGTGCTTAATTGTGTCATAGCCGTTAGACCAATATGTTTGAAAATTTGATCCAATTTACTGCATATGGAATTAAATCGCACACAAGTACACAAATATGATTTTTCAAACCGTTATGGTTAGCCGTTGCATGTACATCTAGTTATAATTTGAATTACAGTCATTAAATGGCTAGAAAATCACTTAAATGTCTTCAAAATGTAAATGACACCTGGAATTTTCCAAAATTTGACATGACAGTTGTATTAGTGCACATTACATGTAGAAAAAAAAATTGAAGACCGTAAGAGGAAGCTATCTCCCGTTCGTCATCAAACATGCATTGTTCCCTCTCGGAACCACGAGCCTTCTAGTGAGTTGCTCCGGTTTGTGAGGGGTGTGTGTCCAAACTTTCGTCAAACATGCCAATTTCTTTACCACATCATCTTGGTGGCATGACATTACATCAACCAAGGTTTCATGTGTTTCTGATGTTTTTTAATTTTTTGGAATTTAAATGCCATGGCACTCCATGCTTAATTGTGTCATAGCCGTTAGACCAATATGTTTGAAAATTCCTTCCAATTTAATGCACATGGAATTAAATCACACACATGTACACAAATATGATTTTTCAAACCGTTATGGTTAGCCGTTGCATGTACACCTAGTTCTAATTTCAATTACGGTCATTAAATGGCTAGAAAATAACTTAAATGTCTTCAAAAGGTCAGATGACCCCTGAAATTTCCAAAATTTGACATGACAGTTGTATTAGTGCATGTTACACATAGAAAAAAATTGAAGGCCGTAAGAGGAAGCTATCTCCCGTATTCCATCAAACATGCATTGGTCCCTCTCGGAACCACGAGCCTTCTAGTGAGTTGCTCCGGTTTGTGAGGGGTGTGTGTCCAAACTTTCATCAAACATGCCAAATTTTTTATCACATCATCTTGGTGGCATGACATTACATCAATCAAGGTTTCATGTGTTCCTGATCTTTTTTTAATCTTTTGGAATTTAAATGCCATGGCACTCCATGCTTAATTGTGTCATAGCCGTTAGACCAATATGTTTGAAAATTCCTTCCAATTTACTGCACATGGAATTAAATCGCACACAAGTACACAAAATATGACTTCTGAAACCGTTATGGTTAGCTGTTGCATGTACATGTAGTTCAAATTTCAATTACGGTCATTAAATGGCTAGAAAATCACTTAAATGTTTTAAAAGGTCAAATGACCCCCGAAATTTTACAAAATTTGACATGACAGTTGTATTAGTACTACAAATTTTTCTCGTACATTTAAAACACCATCCGTTGCCACTTTACTCCAAATTCGTCTTTCACAGCTAATAAAAAATATCTACAACATCACACACAGTTGTTTTGTAGGAACAGTTTGCGATGAAAATTTCTGGGTCTATTTAAGTCTTTCTCCTTAAGCTTCGCTGGCTCATCTGCTCCAATGCTGGCAACCCCCGAATCCATGAATACCGAACCCCATTCATGAACCCCCTTCTTGCAAAGATGACGCCGTGGAAACACTTCGTGAAGGCCCGTACGATGGCCGCGTCCCCCCCCCCCCGAGCGCTGCCGCCTGCGCCGAGAGCGCGGCCGCCTACGCCGAGAGTGCCGCCGCATCCGCACTGAGCGTGGCCGCTTCCGCCGAGAGGGCGTCTGCGGCAGCCGACAAGGCAGCTGCAACAGTCGAGACGACTGCAGCTGCTGCTGCGACGGCGGCTGCAAACGCCGAGAGCGCTCGAGCTGCCGTCCGTGCCGCGATGTGACCCTGGCCCAGGTCAAGGCCATCCACACCAAGATATTTCAGGCCATCTCGGAGTCCAGCATGCAACCCACGTCCAAAAAGGCCAGGTGGCCATGGAGCACCTGCTTCCTCATGACGTCGCCGAGAGGGAGCTGGAGATGCAGGAGGCGGTGGAGATCGAGGAGCGCCGAGAGGAGGAGTTGCGTGTGGCCGAGGTCAAGGTAGAGAAGAGTCTGTCCGTCGAGGAATCGGTGGTGGAGTACTAACGCGAGCTCTGGCGCAACCACTATTATGAGTACTACAACCTTGAGGGTGGCGCCGAGGATGAGGACGAGGACGCGGTCGACTTCAGCAAGGGGGACGCGGAGTCCACCAATGGCGGCATGTCGGCAGGACAAGTCATCAACGTCTCATCTCACACCGGCGATGCATAGGCTGGCGCGGCAGCGGATTTGTTAAAATTATGCGTACTTAGGCTTTGTTTTTAATGTTGGTCTTTTGTTAGAGCAATGTTTAGGTCAATTGTCTCTGTTCAATTACTAAAATTGCTCGATTCAGTAAGTGTGATCTGTCTACTATATGCTCTTTTGTGTGCCCAAATTAGCAAGCGATGTTAAATTATGCAATGACGTACCCGGGGAAATTTCCACTAGGATTTGAATTATCAAGCTCATCCCATGCGCGTAAAGCAGAAGAATCATTTGCGACGCACACAATCGTTCAAAGTGAATGGTGTCCGGCGGCACCCCACGCAAAGTTTCCCTCCACATTTCGAAATTTTTGGCCTACCGCCAAAATATCCACCTCCCTTCCCTTCCCCCTTTTCTCCCCGACCACAAGTCACATTTCCCCTGTTTCCTCCTTCCTTCCTTCCTTCCTAAGCCATAGCCGCTTCCTCGCTCCCGCCATCTCGCATCCTACTGTCGGGGTCGCCATGGTCTTCTTCAAAGACCTCTCCAGCGGTTCCTCCTCCGACGCGACTCCTTCACCACCCGGGTATGCCTCTCTTCTCTCTCTCGGGCTATGACTTGGAATGAAGGATTTTTACCCGGCGGTCGATTTGAGTCATTTCTTCCTCTTGTAGCTCCCTAGGACCATCAGTGGCAACGAATGGAGCGGGATGACTGAAGATCTATCTGCTCGTTGTCACCAGCAATCTCCATGCGTGAAGCTAGTTGCGTTTGAATCTGTGGACAGCGGGAGGAAGTTTCTGGCATGTGCAGAGAAGGTTAGACCCTCTTTCGTTGTTACAAATCATTTGTTAGATGTGATTCAGACACTGTCATGGTCCCAACCCATTCATACCACACCTTCAACCAAACGCATCCTAAGACAATGTCACCGTTTGTACCTGGTATCTAAAATTGTTGCCATCTCATCTGTGGTGCCATTAGAAAATTATTTGGCACCGCTTCAGCAGTTTGTGCAGCCAACTTTGGTCCACACATCCGAGTAGCCAAGCAGTAAAATAATAAATCTTTATGGCACGAAGGAACTGGGCATCGGAGCAACTAGGTGCTCCGAAGTCCGGGTCCCTGATTTTTTTCCGCTGCATCGGCTCGCCAGTGCAGGGCACCGGTGCGAGATGTAGCAACAATTGTCTTTACACCAGTTTTGGCATACATAGTGGACGGCCATAGTGCTATTAGTTCTATGTTACTAAATTTGTGCATGTACACACTTGTTAGTATCAATTTGCTGCATCCAAACACTGTCGCTATGTTGCTGCAGTTATATTTACCTTCCTCATAAAATGTTCAATTTGTTATTTATTGTACATGAGTAAGAACTTGTAGCGTTGTTGTAGTTAATTATAGCTTCTGATGTTTCAGAATTTGGTTGTTGTCTCAGTAGCAATTAATTCATTTGCACATTGATCTTTTTGAGAAGATATGTCATACTTAACATGTTTCTTCAGTTTTTCAAAATAAGTATAGGTGGTTTTCTATGTTGCTATAAACCCATTTCCCCTACAATTGTTACTGATCTAGTTTTAAATATTATAGGATGAATGGAAGTGTTCTTACTTGGAGTGGGTTGATCAAGAGTGGCCACAGTCTTTGAAGATGTGCCTAGCAAAGCTCTGGAGCATGTATGAGAAAGAGAACACAGGTAGGCTTAGAGAAAGTGTTGTCAACGTTGAAGAATATTTGAAGATGCGGGATAAAAAGAGGAAGGTGGAGAATGAGCTCAGATTTTTTTAATCAGACTTTGCTAAGATGGTGTTGGCGAAGGAGGAGGCACTTTCCCAGTTGGCCAGTGCAAAACAGGTTCTTACTGAACTGAAAGCAGAGGTGGATAAGACGAGTGTGGATGATCTCGATTAGGGAAATGAATATATTGTTCTAATATTGTTCTTATGAAGTTGAACTAGCTATATGTTGTATTGTGATGTTTTCAGGTAGCTATCGTACTGTGATGTTAAATATATATTTATGTGCCTGATATGAAATTGGCAAACAGCTGTTCGATATGAAATGTGAATTTGCGTAATACTGGAATTATTAATTGTAAACTAATAAACCTGCTAAATGTGTCATGGAACTTTGCAAACGGTTCTAGTAATAAAAGCGCTTGTGATGGATAGCTCAATGCCACGCAGTTTTCTTCATCAAATCGTGTGTGATGTAGTTGATAAAAGCAAATAGTTAACCAAGGCAGAGCATGTGTGATAGTTACACCTATCACACACGAGCCTATAAATATACCTGTGTGGGATGTACATACGAACGGAAACGTTTTTCCTGAATTGATTGTGTGGGATGTACATATAAACGGAAACGTTTTCCCTGGATTGACTGTGTGGGATGTACATTCGAACGAAAACATTTTCCCTGGATTGACTGTGTGAGATGTACATACGAACGGAAACGTTTTCCCTGGATTGACTATGTGGGATGTACATAAGAATGGAAACATATTCCTTGGATTGACTGTGTGTGATATACATACAAACGGAAATATTTTTCTGGGATTCACCCTGTGGGATGTACATACGAACAGAAATGATTGGGTTTCGATGCCTCGCCCGATCGCACACGAGTCTCAGGAGGGCCTATCCCCGACGGTTTCTGGGTCGTGTGGGAAGGACCCCCTATCGCCCATACTCACTTGGTGACGGTTCCAAATGCCGTCGCGGAAAGGGGTTCAAAACCATTTGTATAGCACCGACGCGTACCAGTGAATGAAACTAACCTAGACCAACGTTATTTTCAGCAGAATAGTCATGATGTTATTTTTATGTAGAAATAATTTCTAAATTGGATGGGAATTTTTGAGGAATTATTTTGGAAAAAAAGAAGACCAACGGAGCAAAGATGGACCAGAGGGGGACCACTAGGCCTCCACACGGCCTGGTGGCGCCGGTGCACCCATGGTCACATGGGACCCATGCCCACCGCCTTTCAACGATTCCTTCACCCATAAGAAGACCCACGTCCACCATGTTTTTTGACACAGAGCCGCCACCACCTCCTGTTCTTCCTATGGTGATTAGATCTGGAATTTGTTTTGGGCTCCGGAGAGGGAATTCGTTGTCCTTGTCATCGCTAACCCTTCTCCAATAACAATTTCATGATGCTCTCATCCATATATGAGTAATTCGTCTATAGGCACATGGAGGTACATGTGAATTGGATAAGATTACTTATGTAATAGATGTCACATTTGTTAGGGCTTGATGCCTAGTATCCAATATATCATGAGATTGATGTTGCTATGCTTAATGCTTGTCGCTAGGGCCTGAGTGTCGTGATTTCAAATCTGAACTCATTATGTTTTCATGAACATATTTCTGTTTTGGATAACATCTGCAAGTTGTATGCACCTGTTATTTTTCTGAACCGAGAGCCCAAAGTGACAATAGTTGGGGTATCAATGGGGATGGCTTTACCTTGAGGATTACATATATTCATTGATTGTTAATGCTTTGATCCAGTTCTCTATTAAAAGGAGCACCTTAGTTACCCTTAATTTCCATTAGGATCTCGCTGAAAAGGAAGGGTAGGACAAAAAATGTTGTGCAATTTCTTATCGAAAGCACGTGCAACTACGTACGAAATACATGCCTACATATGATTGATGAATTGGACCTATCACTCTATGTTATGACTATTGCATAATGATTCTCGTCCGAGCAAAGCACACTATCTACTTCCATGCCTACGCTTTCCATCGTTGTTGCTTTCTCTACAATTACTACTGTTCCAATCTGTTGCTTTTCTGCATTACTGTTTCTGTTACTATATATTTTGTCGTTACTACTATCATATTATTTTCCTACTAATAAATTGTGCCAAGTAAGTTATCTATCTAGATGTGGTTGAATTGACAACTCAACTGCTAAGGCTTCTAAATATTCTTTGGCTCTCCTTGTGTCGAATCAACAAATTTGGGTTAAAATACTTCCCTCGAAGACTGTTACGATTTCCTACACTTGTGGTCATCGAGACTATTTTCTGGTGTCGTTGCCGAGGAGCATAGCTCTATTTATTAAGTTCACTTGGGAGTTATTTGTTTGGTGCAATTTAGCTATCACCATAGGAAAGTTCAAAGAACTAAGACCAATATCATGCCTTTCAAGACAAGGCAAGGTACAGACTTACCTACTAGATCTACTCTTGATTCACCTATTGTTTTGAGTCAACTTGTAACACCATGGAGACCATACACGCCCAAGAGAGATGTGGGACCACAATGTGTCAGAGAAAATTAAGGATGGGACCACCTGTGGTTGCAACCGACAAATGATGCGGGAGCCAGGACCATGGGCATGTGGCGACTAGGTGTCGCGGCCGACGACCGTGTTGTAATCAGCCAGGCGATTTTAACCTTTTCCCATCATGTATGCATGAGGTGGTGAATTATTCAGTCCGAAAAACTTATGTAGAGTTCCCGATCGACGGCGTGCGTCAAAGAAGTCCAACGACGGGGTTGTGTGGTGGGCGGGTCGGGGCATCCTTAGAGAGATCCCTGATTATTTTTGTTTTGAGGAGCTTAGATCAGGATTTCTTTTAGCTTTTGCTCCCCGGCTCTTCATCATCTGCGTTTCACCCTCTTAGTGGTTTCTATCTTGCTCCACCACTAAAGAAGTCTATCGCCACTTTTGTTTGTGAAGGGACAATCGAGGCGCAAGTCTTGGGGCAAATGAGATTTTAGGGAAATAAGGATAGTGGAGGCCGTCTCATCCCTAATTTTCTGAATTGGGAGGCCGTTCCATTTTGTCAGTATTTCCATGTTTTGTTTGACAAACATAGGTGCCAGCAATTTTGTTTGACCCACATTTACTTCTACTGGCCTTGCACTTGATGGCAGCGAGGTTCAAAGGTACCTTGTTACTACCAATTAGCAAGCGTGTAGCAAAAAACTCGTAATGGCCAAGTGGCTAGTTTTTCCATGGGCAACTGAGAATTGTTTCGTTCACCTAATGGACTCGCCTCGGGAGAATATTTCATGGAAACCAACATTTATAGAAAACTTCATGGAAACCACATTTGAAAGTATTGAAAAAACCGAAGAAAAGAATGAGATGTTAATAGGTGATATTTTATTGCCATGCAAAATTCCTAGTTAAAACACACTAAAAAATGTGAGCTATGAAAAAGACAAATTCAACAATGAAAAGTGGCATCATTCAATGCTGATTTTGTGATTTTTATAGCTCACATCATGTAATGTGTTTGAACTTAAAATTTCGCATGACAATAAGACATCCTCGTCTTAACATCCCATATTTTTTTGAAACTTCAAAACATCTTTTCTGCGTGGTTTTCACCGATTCCACTGAATGTTTGTTTCCATGTGATACTCCCCCCCCCCCCCCCCCGGGAAATTCTCGGGTGTTGTTCATTAATCGGCCATCAACAATTTTAAAATCATCTCAAAAAGTACATATCTTTGACAAACTAAAGATCAACACAAAAGGTCTTTGACATGAAGCCATAACCTATCACCGACCAAGCGTCCTTGTTTGGGGCTCGAATGACAAACCAAAGATCAACACACAAGGTCTTTGACATGAAGCCATAACCTATCACCGACCAAGCATGCTTTTTTGGGGCTCGCGTCCTTGAAGCACTCCATTTGTAAGATAGCACGCTTGGTTCGTATATCTTAATTGAAAATGGCTACACTAACTCAGTGTGCTTTCACTTCCATTGCTGCCCACCTGAAGTAGAAGAGCTAGATCCTTGAGCTGCAGGTGGACGGTGAGGCCATTTCAGAACCCATGGCTATGGAGGAAGCGAGTGGTTAATGTCAGTCTCTTGCAGCACCTCACCACGTGTCACATGGAGTCGTGTATTTCCATCTACACCAACTACATGGTCGTCTTTTGCCACCCCGATAAGTATCACACATGGGGCATGAAATAACTTGAACCAGACGTCCTCATCATCACAGATCACGCCACATCACCGCATGCATGCACAAATGACGAAACTGATGATGTCACTGGGACTCTATAAGGTTTTTAGTTTTTAAAATGTTTATCTCTTAAATTAAAAATCCAATTAAAACACCATTTTCACCATTAAATCAGTCGCGACGAGATCTAAGGAACTAGATCACATATTGATATATTTCGACGACTTTTTTTGAGCTTAAAAGTTTCCATGTTTATTGCACATAAATTACCATGGAGTTTACACTAAATTTGCCATGATATGTTTCAACTACTTTTTATTCTATGTTCAAAGTAAATTTTGACATGTTATAACAAAGGCAATTAAGAAACTAAGCTTGCCATGGTGAATTACTAAAATTTGCCATGATCCATGAAATAATTTTGACATTGTTTATAATTAAAAAGAAATTTGTCATCAGTTACTTTAAAAATGCATGGTCAATGACTCAAATTTGCCACGAACTAGAAACTAAAACTGTCATGGTGAATTACTTAAATTTTCCATGATACATGCACTAAAATTTCCATGGTTCAAACAAAATAATAGTTTCATGGTCAAAAGTCTAGACTTGCCATGATCTATAAACTAAAATTGGCATGATGTAAAAAAAAAATTCCATGATGAATTACTAAAAGTTGCCATGATCCATGAATTAAATTTGTTGTGGTTAATTACTAAAAACTGCCATGGTCAATTAATAAAATTTGCTGTGAAAAGTAGTTGAAGTACAATGGTAGCTTTAAATCTAGAAGAAAAAAATAGAAGAAACATATCATCGCAACTTTAGTGTACACACTACGGAAACTTCAGTGCAACATCATATCAACTTTTGTCCCAAAAAAAGTCATCGAAAACATGTCAATATGTGATCTAGTTTTGAAGACCTTATTGAGAAAGATTTAATGATGAAAATGGGGTTTTAATCGCATTTTATTTAAGAGATAAAACATTTTTAAGTCCAAAGAACCAAAAAGATTCCACGTCATCTGTTTGATGTGGCAAAATGGATGGAAATGAGGGCGTTTGGACCATTTTGCTTCATGCCACACGTGTGGCACTTATCATGTGGGTTAATTAAAACATTGTTTTTCCTTTTCTTTTAGGAAGGGATCCCAAGAATAAAAGGTGTAAAGCTAAGAGGAGTCGATCGTCTCGTTCACCTAATGGCCCCTCGCAGATTCTCGGGTGTTGTCCGTTAACCGATCACCCACAATCTTAAGACTAGCCACAATGGGTAGTAATATAGACTAGTAACATGGGCATGTTACTAGTCTATGTTACTACCTCTATATTGGGGAGTAATATATGTGTGGTAACATGCAACACTTCATTTATTAGGCTATAGACACATCTTGCCTTGATATGTGTGATGTTACTCATACTACTAGTACTAACTAGTTATGTTACTACTTTGCTCTCTTTCTTCATTTATTGCTTGCCACATCATATACTTTATCTAGATATGTGTGATGATACTACCTATGTTACTCCCACTGTGGGTAGTCTAACACCATCTCAACGTTCCTTATCTTTGGCAGAACTAAAGATCAACGCACAAGGTGTTGTCACAAAGTCATCGTTCGACCCTTGTGATCACGCATGAGAATACAGAGAAAATGAAAATTCTTGTGTGCACTAGAGTAGTACAATGGCGTCACAGGTTGGCATACTGATCGAGCTCAAGCTGTATAAAAACCATGTTAGGCCGCCACACACACCACATACATGAAGCTGGGACTGAGCATCGAGCGTTAGCAACGTCTGAGGGGCCGATTACTCTTAATTGTGATTAACAGAGTCTTATGTATACACGTTCCGGGAAATGTTGCTGGTACGCCTCCATGGTGGCAACCCACTGCCCTCGTGCAACCACAAACTCCTCGAGCCGCATCATGTACACCTACGACACCGCACCCGCGACGAGGCATGGGCATAGCCCCCGCTTCTATGCTGGTACGCCTCCATGGTGGCAACCCACTCCCCTCGTGCAACCACAAACTCCTCGAGCCGCATCGTGTATATGTACGACACCGTGATGCATGGGTTCACGCTTGAGCTCACCCGCGATGAGGCACGGGCGGTTCCCAGGATCGCTGGTATGCTTAGCGTGCACGTTTAGACATAGCATATTGGTTTATATTTCTGTAATGTGACCCTGTGTAACTCCTTTCCTCCCCCGATCCTATCTCTCATGTTTCTCCTGTAACCAAATGAGTCCCTAAGATCGTTTGTTTCCTGTACGCCACGACAGAGGCTAATCCGTCCCAATAAATATACACCATGCTGCTCTTCATGCAGGGTAGAAATGCTTTCACAAATTCTTACATGGTATACAGAGCAATCCTCTTTCTGTCGATCTAGCGTTCTCCAACATCAATCTTGCCATGTCTTCCTCCTCGGCTCTAGTTGTTCTGAACCTCAGACTGCCACCAACCGAGAAGCTGTCAAGGGGGAACTTCCTCCTATGAAAGGCCCAAGTTATGCCACCCTTGCATGGAGCACAGGTCATCGACCTCCTGGACGACACCGATGCAGTGCCCCCGAAGACGGTGGAGTAGCAGCAGTCGGACAAAAGCACGACCATGGTGCCGAATCTGGTCTAGGGACTATGGTTGTCCAAGGACTAGCAGGTCCTCAGTTGTTTACTGAATTCCTTATCAAAGGAGATACTTGCACATGACATCGGTAAGGAAACAACCTTTGATTTTTGGACTGCACTCATGATCTTGTTCGCCTCGCAATCACAATCTCGGATCACAAACCCGAGAATAGCTATCGCCAACACCAAGAAGGGCAGCATGACAAGTACCACGTTCATAGCCAAGATGAAGAGTCTCGGGGAGGAGTTAGCTGCTATTGGTCGGACAGTGTCTGATTCGAAGATGGTGGACTACATCCTCGCTGGCCTAGATCGTGTTATGATCCCATTGTTGCAGCAGTTGGCGCCATAAAAAAATTCTATCACCGTCGATGACCTCTTCTCGTAGATCGCCACCTTCGACCAAAGGATGGAGATGCTCGGTGATAGACCAAACGATGGCTTCCACACATCAGCAAACGTATCCAACAAGGGCGGCAGGGTATACCGTGGGAGAGGAACCAAGGGTAGCTACCGTCCAAGGCCATGCCAACAGCAACAACATCCATGCCAACAACAACAACAACAGGAAGGAGACTTCCCCGAGTGCCAAATCTGTTTCAAATTTCATGTCAGCAATGCAAGATTGTGTTGGCATTGTTATGAGGAAAGTGACCCTCAAGAAATGGGGGTGAACACTATCACAAACTCCTATGACATTGACACTAATTGGTATGCAGACACTGGTGCTACAGAACACATCACACGAGAACTTGACAAGCTAACAATGCGAGAGAAGTACCACAGAGGCGACCAAGTGCACACCGCAAGCGGTTCAGGTATGGATATTACTCATATTGACAATACAATTGTTAAAACCCCTATAAAAGATTCACATCTAAATAATGTTTTTCATATCCTTCAAGCATCGAAAAATCTTGTCTCCATTCATTGCTTTGCCCTTGACAACAAAGTTCTCATCATATTTTATCTTTATTCATTTGTGATTAAGGATTTGGCAATGAGGAGAGTCATTCTTAGAGGAAAGTGTGAAGGAGGTCTCTATCCACTCATAACATCATCGTCATCTTCGTCATGGTCAAATAAACACACTTTCCGTACTAGGATCACATGTACTCATGATTGGAACTCTAGCAAGCATGCACAACTAATAAAGATCATTAAGGCAAAACCCAACCATAACATTAAGTGTAAAGTCCCCTTTAATCCCATAAGAAACCATTACTGCAGGATGCTGCTAACGCGACACTACGATCAGAGACCCTTTGACGAAACTATGTGTGATGCCATAATCGCAAACGGTGGTGTAAAAAACCCACCAAAAAAGATGCAAAACGTTTGCGATGGAGGATGCATCAAACACGGTTCAGAATTTAGTTGCGTGTGCGATGCAGGGCATATGAATCAAGTCAATTAACCGTTTGCGATGAGGAGGAACAAAAGAAACAGGCAGCCAGATGAAGGTGTGTGCGATGTACATCATACGGTTCACTCGGATGAACTGTTTGTGATTAGGCAACAAAAAAAACGGTCAGCCAGATCAAAGGTGTGTGCGATATACGGCATGCAGTTCACTCGGATGAACGATTTGCATTGAGACATGAGAACAGAAACGGTTTAAATGAATAAGATGTGTGTGATACGAGGCAAACAGGTCTGTAATCGTAAACATGTGTGAAGACCGATAACAACACAGACGATTACTGCTAACAAGCCGTGTGTGTTGTGAGCAAACGATTGCTGGTATACAATTGTGAGTGATTGATGAAAACATCAGCGACGGGTTCCATTGTTTAGTCCGTGTGCGATGTGATTTTCTTTGTCCGCACAATATCTACGCTCTGTCTACAGAGCATCAACATATATACTTAAAAAGACAGCATTGCATAACCAAATTAAGCATACAATTACATAAGTGACTACACACATAATATTTCCACACACCAAAGAAAGCAATTACATGCATACTAAATTAGGAGAAACGAGGATCTAATCATCTACTTATTGTTGCGACGATGCTTGCCATTGCTCTGCTTCCGGCTGGACCCCTGGCCGTTTTGGGGAAGGAGGGACTTCCTCATGTCAACGATCCGCCTGTACATGTCATAGCTCGTGTACGCCTCCTTGGCCACGTACACGACGTGAGCTTTGTCGAGTTTCTCCATCCAGGCCGAGTGCTAGGCACGCTTGTCCTTATTGCACGAATCCTTCATGTCTCTGTGGTAGGGGTCGATGATGGCCTCGGCGAGGTGAACTAGTGAGTCCTTCTCATGCTCCTTGCTGCCCCTGATCTTGTATTGGCCCTAGATGTCGACAAGATTCTGGCAGGCGATGCCCGAATTCTCGAGCGCCTTTACATCGTTGGTGATGTCCACCGTAGCGAACATGTAGTGGGGCTGTTGACAAACTTGGCGAAACGCTCGCAAGGCCTTGTGGCCAGGCAGTAGTGGTAGACGAGGACGTGGTGGCGCACGCACATCTGGGCGACGACCACCTTGGACGAGACCCGACACGAGCGCGGGTGTACTCAAGGTCGAACCCGACCACCTTGTACTTCTCCTCGGCAAGCAACAGCTCCATGATGTGGATGGAATGCTCCACCCAGACCGGGTCATTGGTGTACACCACCGAGAGGTCCATTAACCTTCTGTGTGTGTCCACCACGGCACGCATGGTGAACTGCTGCTCATCGTCGGCAACCGCTCGGAGCGCCATTGGAGCCGCGCAGGATACCCTCTAAGAATTTCTCGTGGTGGTTGTGCTTCTTGCGATGGTGGGGCGCGATCGAAAGGTTGAAGAGACACAAGGGTAGGTTAAATGGCCGTTGTAATAAATGGGGGCCGGTCGGCCTGTAATCGTCACATCTTGTCACGCCGTTCATAGCGGAGGATTCCAGTGCACACTTGACAACACCGCACCGCACGCGTGGGCTCGAAGAGGTGCCAAATATATCGTCGACGAGCCTGTTCTCGCGCTACCGCGTTGTTTACCGCGCAAGCTTCCCACCCGGCTAGTTTGGCCACGCGTCGGCTAGAAGAGGGACAAATCATGGGCGTTTATTGGCAAAAAGCTTTGTAAAAATGAAGTGTGTGGAATGACTTCGGTCATAAGTTTACCCTTGGGTGATGAGGTCAAAGTTACACAGAAGGGTGATGATGGACACTCGAGGGAAATAATTAATTATGCGCTCTACACTGCACACAGTGGAAGAAACCAACTGTGTGCAATAATTTCGAAGATCGCAGTCGAGTTAGCTATACAGATCGTGTGTTGTGAGATCAACAAGGTAAACTGATTCAAGAATGGTTGTCAGAATCATTTTCTAAATGACAGACGAACAAACATCTTCAAAATTAGAAATAATGTTAATTTGTATAAGGAGAGGTAGAAGGCGGCGGTTGTACCTGAACGGGTGTGGATCCAATAACAAATTCGGAGTATTTGTCAGACAAGTAGCCCACCACTGTCAATTTCGGCGCAGAAATGACATTGATTCTTGTTGGACCTTCTTGACCAACTACAAGTAATCTCTCAAGTGCAGGTGTGTCCTGGATGACCATACCGTCGTACACATCTTGTGATGTCTTCCTGCCGCACCAGCAACACACATAAATAGTCCGGAGAGTCATGGAGGTGATGTGGAAGGTACTCAACCCATTGATCGCCTTAAGACGAAGGTACTCGAGTGCAGTACAGCCACGGAGCAGGCGCTCCATGTCACCCTTTGAGAGGCAGACGACGACGAGCTCGAGGTGCTTCAGTCATGGTAGAATAAGAGTGGGCGTGTCATTAATGGGCGGGAAATGCCAGTTCCTGAACTTGGTGATGCGCAACGTGGGCGCGAGGCGGAGTGCGGACGTTGGCAGCGACCGCATATGCCCATCATCAAAAGTGAGCTCCTCGAACTGATCTAGGGCGGGGGATCGGAACCAGTCGTAAGCCTGGCTTGGTCCTTGCCGTTGGAACGGAACTTGCCCATTCTAAGGCCTTTGGTTGGGCCAAGGTGACTGTCGAGGATCTTGGAGAACGCATCCAAGCTTTTGCGATAGCCATGTCAGAGCTCGTGGGTGTCGATGAGGTCGAGAGGGCTGGAGTTCCATAGGGGGCGCCACCGCCGGGAAACGAGGGTTGTCTGCGCCCCATATTTGATTGGGAGGAGGGAGATGATGACTCTCAACATATCATCGGGGAGGCTGCTGATTAAGTCTAGGCCTGCTGGAGTCGCTTGCGGTTCTAGCTCGCCCCGCCTCCGCTTGTTGGCAGCCCCGTTCTCAACCTCTGGAGTCTCCTTGTCAGCGGCACTTTCTGATAGAAATGGGAGTACAGGGTGTTGGGAATCGTAGCATAATTTAAAATTTTCCTACGCTCACCAAGATGCATCTATGGAGTCTACTAGCAACGAGGGGAAAGGAGTGCATCTACATACCCTTGTAGATCGCGAGCGGAAGCGTTCCAATGAACGTGGATGACGGAGTCGTACTCGCCGTGATCCAAATCACCGATGACCGAGTGCCGAACGGACGGCACCTCCGTGTTCAACACACGTACGGTGCAGCGACGTCTCCTCCTTCTTGATCCAGCAAGGGGGAAGGAGAGGTTGATGGAGATCCAACAGCACGACGGCGTGGTGGTGGATGTAGCGGTTCTCCGGCAGGGCTTCGCCGAGCTTCTGCGCGAGAGAGAGAGGTGTTGCAGGGGAGGAGGGAGGCGCCCAAGGCTGTAGGTTGCTGCCCTCCCTCCCCCCTTTATATAGGCCCCCTGGGGGGGGCGCCGGCCCCAAGAGATGGGATCTCAAGGGTGGGCGGCGGCCACAAGGGGGAAAGGGGTTGCCTTGCCCCCCAAGGCAAGGGGGAACTCCCCCTAGGGTTCCCAACCCTAGGCGCATGGGGGGAGGCCCAAGGGGGGCGCCCCAGCCCACTAAGGGCTGGTTCCCTTCCACTTTCAGCCCACGGGGCCCTCCGGGATAGGTGGCCCCACCCGGTGGACCCCCGGGACCCTTCCGGTGGTCCCGGTACAATACCGGTAACCCCCGAAACTTTCCCGGTGGCCGAAACTGGACTTCCTATATATAATTCTTCACCTCCGGACCATTCCGGAACCTCTCGTGACGTCCGGGATCTCATCCGGGACTCCGAACAACTTTCGGGTTTCCGCATACATATATCTCTACAACCCTAGCGTCACCGAACCTTAAGTGTGTAGACCCTACGGGTTCGGGAGACATGCAGACATGACCGAGACGCCTCTCCGGTCAATAACCAACAGCGGGATCTGGATACCCATGTTGGCTCCCACATGTTCCATGATGATCTCATCGGATGAACCACGGTGTCGAGGATTCAATCAATCCCGTATACAATTCCCTTTGTCAATCGGTATGTTACTTGCCCGAGATTCGATCGTCGGTATCCCAATACCTTGTTCAATCTCGTTACCGGCAAGTCTCTTTACTCGTACCGCAATGCATGATCCCGTGACTAACGCCTTAGTCACATTGAGCTCATTATGATGATGCATTACCGAGTGGGCCCAGAGATACCTCTCCGTCACACGGAGTGACAAATCCCAGTCTCGATCCGTGCCAACCCAACAGACACTTTCGGAGATACCCGTAGTGCACCTTTATAGTCACCCAGTTACATTGTGACGTTTGGCACACCCAAAGCACTCCTACGGTATCCGGGAGTTGCACGATCTCATGGTCTAAGGAAAAGATACTTGACATTGGAAAAGCTCTAGCAAACGAAACTACACGATCTTTTATGCTATGCTTAGGATTGGGTCTTGTCCATCACATCATTCTCCTAATGATGCTGTCCCGTTATCAATGACATCCAATGTCCATAGTCAGGAAACCATGACTATCTGTTGATCAACGAGCTAGTCAACTAGAGGCTTACTAGGGACACGTTGTGGTCTATGTATTCACACATGTATTACGATTTCCGGATAATACAATTATAGCATGAATAATAGACAATTACCATGAACAAAGAAATATAATAATAACCATTTATTATTACCTCTAGGGCATATTTCCAACAGTCTCCCACTTGCACTAGAGTCAATAATCTAGTTACATTGTGATAAATGGAACACCCATTGCGTCCTGGTGTTGATCATGTTTTGCCCTAGGGAGAGGTTTAGTCAACGGATCTGCTACATTCAGGTCCGTATGTACTTTACAAATATCTATTTCTCCATTTTGAACACTTTCACGATGGAGTTGAAGCGACGCTTGATATGCCTGGTCTTCCTATGAAACCTGGGCTCCTTCGCAAGGGCAATAGCTCCAGTGTTGTCACAGAGGAGAGTCATCGGGCCTGACGCATTGGGAATTACCCCTAGGTCGGTAATGAACTCCTTCATCCAGACTGCTTCCTGTGCTGCCTCCGAGGCTGCCATGTACTCCGCTTCACATGTAGATCCCGCCACGACGCTTTGCTTGCAACTGCACCAGCTTACTGCTCCTCCATTCAAAATATACACGTATCCGGTCTGTGACTTCGAGTCATCCAGATCTGTGTCGAAGCTAGCGTCGACGTAACCCTTTACGACGAGCTCTTCGTCACCTCCATAAACGAGAAACATATCCTTAGTCCTCTTCAGGTACTTCAGGATATTCTTGACCGCTGTCCAGTGTTCCATGCCGGGATTACTTTGGTATCTTCCTACCAAACTTACGGCAAGGTTTACATCAGGTCTGGTACACAGCATGGCATACATAATAGACCCTATGGCCGAGGCATAGGGGATGACACTCATCTTTTCTCTATCTTCTGCCGTGGTCGAGCATTGAGCCGTGCTCAACTGCACACCTTGCAATACAGGCAAGAACCCCTTCTTGGACTGATCCATATTGAACTTCTTCAATATCTTGTCAAGGTATGTACTCTGTGAAAGACCAATGAGGCGTCTTGATCTATCCCTATAGATCTTGATGCCTAATATATAAGCAGCTTCTCCAAGGTCCTTCATTGAAAAACACTTATTCAAATAGGCCTTTATACTTTCCAAGAATTCTATATCATTTCCCATCAATAGTATGTCATCCACATATAATATGAGAAATGCTACAGAGCTCCCACTCACTTTCTTGTAAACACAGGCTTCTCCGTAAGTCTGTGTAAACCCAAACGCTTTGATCATCTCATCAAAGCGAATGTTCCAACTCCGAGATGCTTGCACCAGCCCATAGATTGAGTGTTGGAGCTTGCATACTTTGTTAGCATTCTTAGGATCGACAAAACCTTCCGGCTGCATCATATACAACTCTTCCTTAAGGAAGCCGTTAAGGAATGCCGTTTTGACGTCCATCTGCCATATCTCATAATCATAGTATGCGGCAATTGCTAACATGATTCGGACGGACTTCAGCTTCGCTACGGGTGAGAAAGTCTCATCGTAGTCAACCCCTTGAACTTGTCGATAACCCTTAGCGACAAGTCGAGCTTTGTAGATGGTCACATTACCATCCGCGTCCGTCTTCTTCTTAAAGATCCATTTGTTTTCTATGGCTCGCCGATCATCGGGCAAGTCAGTCAAAGTCCATACTTCGTTTTCATACATGGATCCTATCTCGGATTTCATGGCTTCTAGCCATTTGTCGGAATCCGGGCCCGCCATCGCTTCTTCATAGTTCGAAGGTTCACCGTTGTCTAACAACATGATTTCCAGGACAGGGTTGCCGTACCACTCTGGTGCGGAACGTGTCCTTGTGGACCTACGAAGTTCAGTAACTTGATCTGAAGCTTCATGATCATCATCATTAACTTCCTCCCCAGTCGGTGTAGGTACCACAGGAACATTTTCCCGCGCTGCGCTACTTTCTGGTTCGGAAGGGGTGACTATCACCTCATGAAGTTCCACTTTCCTCCCACTCAATTCTTTCGAGAGAAACTCCTTCTCTAGAAAGGACCCGTTCTTAGCAACGAAGATCTTGCCCTCGGATCTGAGGTAGAAGGTATACCCAATAGTTTCCTTAGGGTATCCTATGAAGACACATTTTTCCGATTTGGGTTTGAGCTTTTCAGGTTGAAGTTTCTTGACATAAGCATCGCATCCCCAAACTTTTAGAAACGACAGCTTAGGTTTCTTCCCAAACCCTAATTCATACGGTGTCGTCTCAACGGATTTCGTCGGAGCCCTATTTAAAGTGAATGCGGCAGTCTCTAAAGCATAGCCCCAAAATGAGAGCGGTAAATCGGTAAGAGACATCATAGATCGCACCATATCCAATAGAGTGCGATTACGATGTTCGGACACACCATTTCTCTGAGGTGTTCCAGGCGGCATGAGTTGTGAAACTATTCCACATTTCCTTAAGTGTGCACCAAACTCGTGACTTAAATATTCTCCACCACGATCTGATCGTAGGAATTTTATTCTCCTGTCACGTTGATTCTCAACTTCACTCTGAAATTCCTTGAACTTTTCAAAGGTTTCAGACTTGTGTTTCATCAGGTAGACATACCCATATCTACTTAAGTCATCAGTGAGAGTGAGCACATAACGATATCCTCCGCGAGCCTCAACACTCATTGGACCGCACACATCGGTATGTATGATTTCCAATAGGTTGGTTGCTCGCTCCATTGTTCCGGAGAACGGAGTCTTGGTCATCTTACCCATGAGGCATGGTTCGCACGTGTCAAATGATTCGTAATCAAGAGACTCCAAAAGTCCATCTGCATGGAGCTTCTTCATGCGCTTGACACCAATGTGACCAAGGCGGCAGTGCCACAAGTATGTGGGACTATCGTTATCAACTTTACATCTTTTGGTATTCACACTATGAACATGTGTAACATCACGTTCGAGATTCATCAAAAATAAACCATTGACCAGCGGGGCATGACCATAAAACATATCTCTCAAATAAATAGAACAACCATTATTCTCAGATTTAAATGAGTAGCCATCTCGAATTAAACGAGATCCAGATACAATGTTCATGCTCAAAGCTGGCACTAAATAACAATTATTGAGGTTTAAAACTAATCCCGTGGGTAGATGCAGAGGTAGCGTGCCAACGGCGATCACATCGACCTTGGAACCATTCCCGACGCGCATCGTCACCTCGTCCTTTGCCAGTTTCCGTTTATTCCGTAGTTCCTGCTTTGAGTTACAAATATGAGCAACCGCACCGGTATCAAATACCCAGGAGCTACTACGAGTACTGGTAAGGTACACATCAATTACTTGTATATCACATATACCTTGGGTGTTGCCGGCCTTCTTCTTGTCCGCTAAATATTTGGGGCAGTTCCGCTTCCAGTGACCACTTCCCTTGCAATAAAAGCACTCAGTCTCGGGCTTGGGTCCATTCTTTGACTTCTTCCCGGTAACTGGCTTACCGGGCGCGGCAACTCCCTTGCCGTCCTTCTTGAAGTTCTTCTTACCCTTGCCCTTCTTGAACTTAGTGGTTTTATTCACCATCAACACTTGATGTTCTTTTCTGATCTCTACCTCAGCTGATTTCAGCATTGAATATACCTCGGGAATGGTCTTTTCCATCCCCTGCATATTGTAGTTCATCACAAAGCTCTTGTAGCTTGGTGGAAGCGACTGGAGGATTCTGTCAATGACCGCGTCATCCGGGAGATTAACTCCCAGCTGAGACAAGCGGTTGTGCAACCCAGACATTCTGAGTATGTGCTCACTAACAGAACTGTTCTCCTCCATTTTATAGCTGAAGAACTTGTCGGAGACATCATATCTCTCGACCCGGGCATGAGCTTGAAAAACCAGTTTCAGCTCCTCGAACATCTCATATGCTCCATGTTTCTCAAAACGCTTTTGGAGACCCGGTTCTAAGCTGTAAAGCATGCCGCACTGAACGAGGGAGTAATCATCAGCATGCTGCTGCCAAGCGTTCATAACGTCTTGGTTCTCAGGGATTGGTGCTTCACCTAGCGGTGCTTCTAAGACATAATCCTTCTTGGCTACTATGAGGATGATCCTCAGGTTCCGGACCCAGTCCGTATAGTTGCTGCCATCATCTTTCAGCTTGGTTTTCTCTAGGAACGCGTTGAAATTGAGGACAACGTGGGCCATTTGATCTACAATACATAGTGTAAAGATTTTAGACTAAGTTCATGATAATTAAGTTCATATAATCAAATTATTTAATGAACTCCCACTCAGATAGACATCCCTCTAGTCATCTAAGTGAAACGTGATCCGAATTCAACTAGGCCGTGTCCGATCATCACGTGAGACGGACTAGTCAAGATCGGTGAACATCTCCATGTTGATCGTATCTTCTATACGACTCATGCTCGACCTTTCGGTCCTCCGTGTTCCGAGGCCATGTCTGTACATGCTAGGCTCGTCAAGTCAACCTAAGTGTATTGCGTGTGTTCTGAGGCCATGTCTGTACATGCTAGGCTCGTCAACACCCGTTGTATTCGAACGTTAGAATCTATCACACCCGATCATCACGTGGTGCTTCGAAACAACGAACCTTCGCAACGGTGCACAGTTAGGGTGAACACTTTCTTGAATTATTATAAGGGATCATCTTACTTACTACCGTCGTTCTAAGCAAATAAGATGCAAAAACATGATAAACATCACATGCAATCAAATAGTGACATGATATGGCCAACATCATTATGCTCCTTTGATCTCCATCTTCGGGGCACCATGATCATCTTCGTCACCGGCATGACACCATGATCTCCATCATCATGATCTCCATCATTGTGTCTTCATGAAGTCGTCACGCCAATGATTACTTCTACTTCTATGGCTAACGCGTTTAGCAACAAAGTAAAGTAATTTACATGGCGTTATTCAATGACACGCAGGTCATGCAAAATAATAAAGACAACTCCTATGGCTCCTGCCGGTTGTCATACTCATCGACATGCAAGTCGTGATTCCTATTACAAGAATATGATCAATCTCATACATCACATATATCATTCATCACATCTTCTGGCCATATCACATCACATAACATATGCTGCAAAAACAAGTTAGACGTCCTCTAATTGTTGTTGCAAGTTTTTACGTGGTTTGTAGGTTTCTATCAAGAACGTTTCTTACCTACATATGACCACAACGTGATTTGCCAATTTCTATTTACCCTTCATAAGGACCCTTTTCATCGAATCCGTTCCGACTAAAGTAGGAGAGACAGACACCCGCTAGCCACCTTATGCAACTAGTGCATGTCAGTCGGTGGAACCTGTCTCACGTAAGCGTACGTGTAAGGTCGGTCCGGGCCGCTTCATCCTACAATGCCGCCGAAACAAGAAACGACTAGTAGCGGCAAGAAGAATTGGCAACATCAACGCCCACAACTTCTTTGTGTTCTACTCGTGCATAGTAACTACGCATAGGCCTGGCTCATGATGCCACTGTTGGGAATCGTAGCATAATTTAAAATTTTCCTACGCTCACCAAGATGCATCTATGGAGTCTACTAGCAACGAGGGGAAAGGAGTGCATCTACATACCCTTGTAGATCGCGAGCGGAAGCGTTCCAATGAACGTGGATGACGGAGTCGTACTCGCCGTGATCCAAATCACCGATGACCGAGTGCCGAACAGACGGCACCTCCGCGTTCAACACACGTACGGTGCAGCGACGTCTCCTCCTTCTTGATCCAGCAAGGGGGAAGGAGAGGTTGATGGAGATCCAACAGCACGACGGCGTGGTGGTGGATGTAGCGGTTCTCCGGCAGGGCTTCGCCGAGCTTCTGCGCGCGAGAGAGAGAGGTGTTGCAGGGGAGGAGGGAGGCGCCCAAGGCTGTAGGTTGCTGCCCTCCCTCCCCCCTTTATATAGCCCCCCTGGGGGGGCGCCGGCCCCAAGAGATGGGATCTCAAGGGTGGGCGGCGGCCACAAGGGGGAAAGGGGTTGCCTTGCCCCCCAAGGCAAGGGGGAACTCCCCCTAGGGTTCCCAACCCTAGGCGCATGGGGGGAGGCCCAAGGGGGGCGCCCCAGCCCACTAAGGGCTGGTTCCCTTCCACTTTCAGCCCACGGGGCCCTCCGGGATAGGTGGCCCCACCCGGTGGACCCCCGGGACCCTTTCGGTGGTCCCGGTACAATACCGGTAACCCCCGAAACTTTCCAGGTGGCCGAAACTGGACTTCCTATATATAATTCTTCACCTCCGGACCATTCCGGAACCTCTCGTGACGTCCGGGATCTCATCCGGGACTCTGAACAACTTTCGGGTTTCCGCATACATATATCTCTACAACCCTAGCGTCACCGAACCTTAAGTGTGTAGACCCTACGGGTTCGGGAGACATGCAGACATGACCGAGACGCCTCTCCGGTCAATAACCAACAGCGGGATCTGGATACCCATGTTGGCTCCCACATGTTCCACGATGATCTCATCGGATGAACCACGGTGTCGAGGATTCAATCAATCCCGTATACAATTCCCTTTGTCAATCGGTATGTTACTTGCCCGAGATTCGATCGTCGGTATCCCAATACCTTGTTCAATCTCGTTACTGGCAAGTCTCTTTACTCGTACCGCAATGCATGATCCCGTGACTAACGCCTTAGTCACATTGAGCTCATTATGATGATGCATTACCGAGTGGGCCCAGAGATACCTCTCCGTCACACGGAGTGACAAATCCCAGTCTCGATCCGAGCCAACCCAACAGACACTTTCGGAGATACCCGTAGTGCACCTTTATAGTCACCCAGTTACGTTGTGATGTTTGGCACACCAAAAGCACTCCTACGGTATCCGGGAGTTGCACGATCTCATGGTCTAAGGAAAAGATACTTGACATTGGAAAAGCTCTAGCAAACGAAACTACACGATCTTTTATGCTATGCTTAGGATTGGGTCTTGTCCATCACATCATTCTCCTAATGATGTGATCCCGTTATCAATGACATCCAATGTCCATAGTCAGGAAACCATGACTATCTGTTGATCAACGAGCTAGTCAACTAGAGGCTTACTAGGGACACGTTGTGGTCTATGTATTCACACATGTTTTATGATTTCCGGACAATACAATTATAGCATGAATAATAGACAATTACCATGAACAAAGAAATATAATAATAACCATTTATTATTGCCTCTAGGGCATATTTCCAACACAGGGAATATTTAGTTAAAACAGGGCAATAGAAAAATGTATTGGTAACTAGAAGTTATTAGGTAGGAATATAGTAAGAAAAGGGAATAACAGTTGGTTGCTTAAATACTACACAATTCATTTGACATTGCTGGGTAAGTCAACATATGCAAATAGTTGAAAAGAAAACTTACTTCAAACAAAGTCTGGACAGATAATTTTGTCGAGGAAGTTAGCATATATCTCATGACCAGGCCCTTTTATGTGCAATGCAATTTTAGTGCCAGCTTTTAGTACATAAAACTTTGCAATTTCATTCCAAAAGCCAGTGCCAAAATAGGAGTCACCACGTTCATCAAGTCTTACAGTAGCAACGATTGTAAATCCATGGTTTGTGTGCAGTATGACATCCGTGGAGCCTTGATCTATGTAAAGGGAAAAATTATGCACTACATAATCTGTTGCATACCGAGGGATGTCCTGCAGAAAATGGTAGGATTGTTAAAGAAAATATGGTAACATGCAAATATGGGCCCAAATTGAAAGAACTGTACAGCAGTTGAAATCGAAGGACAAATTTCTATAATTAAACAGATAGGGTAAACATGATGTTATAGAAAAATGAGAGTAATCGAAAGATCAATACATCATTAATTTTCCTAATATAGAAAGAAGAGGCGAAAAATCCCCCGTTGTAATTTTTATCAAAATTTGGCGAAATATTTAACATACTCAGACAAAGATAATAAGCGTACACGTACATAAGAATAGTTCAACAATAAGTACAAAGTTCAACCATCATTAAGCATACTCAAGCATACATAGTTCGATCCATCCCACATCTCATTTCACATGCGGCCGGCACGATCCTGAAGCTTCTCCAGGTACTCGGCGTATGCGCCGTGCGCCATCCTGTGAGAATACTTCTGCTTGAAGGAGCCAACGGCCCGTCCTCTTGCATGCGCCAGAACACTTAGATACGCGTCATGAATCTTGTGGTTGCAAAATGGGCATCCATAGCCGTCGTTCTAGGTCCTAATACGCCTTTATGCATTCCCGCATAAAGCTGCCTCAGGATTCGCCTCTTGTACCTCCTCTGGGCATCTTCATCCTCGCTGTCCACATCGTCAGATAACACCTATACAAATAGTAAAACAAATTTGGCATCAAATCATTGATTACATGCCGTGAAGTAGGATTAGGAATTTATGGCTATTTATTTATACATGTCCAGAGATTATGGTTCGATTTTTAAGCACAGTTGTCTATGTACAGACCAATCTTGCAGAAAATAATGGCACAAACATACGTAGGTCATTCAAAATCAATTGTCAAGTCCTGGCTAGGAATTATTAGCACGAACACTAACCCTAGTCGGATTACTAGCTTAAATCAATTGCACAGATGAAACAACTAATCACTTATCACCTGTACCATTCAAACAATCAATACACTACACGGATCTAACGAAACTTACTCAGATTTCATATTTTGGGAGAACATAACCACAGGATTTCTATTCCAAAAGGGGGGAGGCAGGAGTAATCAGAGAAACCCTATGATCTATTTGACACATAAATAGGTATAGATGACTAACCAGCTGTCCGTCGTCGTCGGAGTCGTCGCCGGAGTGGTCGTCGGAGTCGTCGCCGGAGTGGTCATCGGAGTCGGTGTGGAACTCTGCCTCCGGCTATGGAAGCTCGACGACGTCAGGGTGCAGCGATAACTCGCCGGCGGTAAAGACAACCTCTGTCTCCATCTCCACGCCGTGCTCCGGTGCTTTAGCAGCTCCAGCGTCGCCACTCCCTCTGATGGGGCGCTTCGGCGGCATCCTCAGACACTGACGGCTTTGAGGACTAAGAGCGGCGTCGAGGATGCAAGTGGAGAGAGAGGATTGTGTGCGCGTAGCGACGATGGAGGGTGCGGCCGCTCAGGCGCACCATTAATATGGAGTAGTGGGAGTTGTGGGAGAGAGGTGGGCGGCGGTCAAACCGATGGCTCGCCTCCTGGTGAGCCTGCGCACCGGACTGCTGGCATGCCTACCAAAGTTTCACACAGCTACTCGCACGCCTCCCGATGACACTGTGCTACGAGCACGCCTCCGTCAATTCACACACCTGCACGCACGCCTCCCCGTTTGCCTGCGCGGCGGACTGCTCGCATGCGTCCCGTCAACTCACGCCTGCTCGCACGCCACATGGGTCACGCGACGGCATGTATATTGTTTTTCTATTTGGATGATTAATGCTGCCGCTTTATTGCTTAACCGAAGCATGGAAGGTATCCATTGTTGGTCTAACGCTCACTATTCGAATAAATAATCTGTTTGGGATATTGGTTCCCAATTATTAATAATCTCCCGTCTATAATTAGATAGAGATTACATCAAAACTGGTCTCAAATTTGACAAAAAAACTACAATGCCACTTTGTATTGGTGTCCATATGACAACACGATAAGTTTCATGAACTTCAAATAAGTTTTAGATGTACTAGAATTTAAAAATCAAGATTCTCAATGTTTGAAATTTGTTGCACGGGGAGTAAACATGCACCCAGTGAGACACATGTGTTTTTGCAATCCATTTAGGTGCACTGTCACGTGTGCATGTAGCTCAAATTTGATTTTTGCACATTATACCCATAGAAAATCAATCAATCAATGTACTAAAACATCTTAATGATCTTTGTGATTTTTTATGAAATTAAAACGTCCCTCCTTTAGTAACATGTATGTTCACTGCGGGATAATTAATTTAATATGCAACGTAGTTGCGGTGGATTCGCGGTGTGTGTGTGTGGGTGTGTGCGTTTGGGGGTGGCGGGTGGCTTGCAGTACACTACGAGTTGTGAGTCACCGTGTGGGTTGGCCGTTTTGTTAGGCAGGCTGGTGCCACATCAGAGTCGTGAAATCATTATTTAAAACATTACACAAGCCTTTCATACATAAATGTTTTGGCCACATGCATGGTTGTCCTACACGACACTCGATACTCGTGTGTGACGCTTTCTGTGGGCCCGCGAGGTCATCGTCCATCACTTTGACGAACAGCCGCCAGTGAGGTTAATTTGACCAGCAAGGTAGAATCTTTTTTGTTTGTGTTATGGTGGTATATAGTACGCGTCGAAGAGGTGGGAGGGGACTAGCATATATACTATACATATGCATCTGTGAACAAGTATACCTCACTCAGTGTCGGGACTTTTTGGTTACCGAGGCACGTGACACATCAAATCTGTGAAATTGGTTATTCAAACATCACACAACACCTTTTTGGGCCACATGCATATATATCCTAGCTAGGACACTCACGTGTGACGCTTCCATCTGTCGGCCCACAAGGCCATCGTCGATGCATGCATGCATGCATCACTTTGACCTACATCGGGAGAGGTTAATTAATTTCACCATCGATGAGGATTCTTTTGGGTTGTACATATATTACGGCAGGAGCATATAGTATGCGGTGAAGAGGGGGGAAGGGGACCATCATATGCAGTATGCTTGATATGAACCTCGCTCTGTGTGGGTGCATGGTTTACGGTGTTTGAGGCATGTAGCACATCAAAGTTATGCATTTTGGGTATTCAACATATATATGTTCGGACCACATGCAAAGCGGTGGTGGTTGTCCTCTCGCACCCACTTAAGCGGTTATCAACGATATCGATGCTTTCCATCTGTGGGTCCGCTTGGTCCATCACTTCTTTTTGCCTGAAAACAAGAGAGGTTAATTTGACTTAGGAGAGGATTATTATTTTTGCTCTGGGATGACATGCATGATACACTTTGAGCACACACACATGCATGTGTACGCATGAATCCTTCCCATCGAGTCGAAGTGGCTAGTAGAACGACACCATCATGAACCGATCTCGCTCTGTGTGGGGAGCTAGTGTACGATTTTTTACACACGCGCCACATCAATGTTGTGTATTCAAACATGCATGCACGCATCACCTCCATACATATGCATGTAGTGGTTGCCTTCAAATGATACACTCCCTCGCGTGGTTATCGGCGACAAGCCTATATATTCGTGGGCCCGCGTGGACATCCATGATCACCTTGACCAACAACAAGATAGGTTACCATGGCGGATTCTTCATTTGGTTCGTGTTATCGTAGTATAGGTCATGGTGAGATTCTGACCTAATTAAGTTTGAGCACATATACTATGCACGCATGCATGCATATATGAATCCCCGTCGTTGGCTTAAAGTGTGGTGTAACATACATATGCATCATCAACCTAACCCTCACTCAATGTGGGGGTTTCTAGTTCGAAATCACGGTGCCACATCAAAGTTGTTCCATTGTTACTCAAAAACACACCTCTCCATACATATGTTTGGGCCACACGCATGCAGTGGTTGTCTTCGGGGACTAGCTACTTGCGTGATTATTGGCGAGCTAGCCCATCTCCGGGGTCGCATGGACATCCATCACTTTGACCAACAACAAGCAAGAGGTTGTACGACCAAGGTGGACTATTCTTGCTCCGTTTTACGATCCATCTGTTGGGAATCGTAGCATAATTTAAAATTTTCCTACGCTCACCAAGATGCATCTATGGAGTCTACTAGCAACGAGGGGAAGGGAGTGCATCTACATACCCTTGTAGATCGCGAGCGAAAGTGTTCCAATGAACGTGGATGACAGAGTCGTACTCGCCGTGATCCAAATCACCGATGACCGAGTGCCGAACGGACGGCACCTCCACGTTCAACACACGTACGGTGCAGCGACGTCTCCTCCTTCTTGATCCAGCAAGGGGGAAGGAGAGGTTGATGGAGATCCAGCAGCACGACGGCGTGGTGGTGGATGTAGCGGGTCTCTGGCAGGGCTTCGCCAAGCTTCTGCGAGAGAGAGAGAGGTGTTGCAGGGGAGGAGGGAGGCGCCCAAGGCTGTTGTTTTTTGCCCTCCCCCCCTTTATATAGGCCCCCTGGGGGGCGCCGGCCCTGGAGATCAGATCCCAAGGGGGGGGCGGCGGCCAAGTGGGGGGGAAGGGGTGCCTTGCCCCCCAAGGCAAGGGGGAAGCTCCCCCCTAGGGTTCCCAACCCTAGGCGCATGGGGGGAGGCCCAAGGGGGGCGCCCCAGCCCACTAAGGGCTGGTTCCCTTCCACTTTCAGCCCACGGGGCCCTCCGGGATAGGTGGCCCCACCCGGTGGACCCACGGGACCCTTCCGGTGGTCCCGGTACAATACCGGTAACCCCCGAAACTTTCCCGGTGGCCGAAACTTGACTTCCTATATATAATTCTTCACCTCCGGACCATTCCGGAACCTCTTGTGACGTCCGGGATCTCATCCGGGACTCCGAACAACTTTCGGGTTTCCTCATACATATATCTCTACAACCCTAGCGTCACCGAACCTTAAGTGTGTAGACCCTACGGGTTCGGGAGACATGCAGACATGACCGAGACGCCTCTCCGGTCAATAACCAACAGCGGGATCTGGATACCCATGTTGGCTCCCACATGTCCCACGATGATCTCATCGGATGAACCACGATGTCGAGGATTCAGTCAATCCCGTATGCAATTCCCTTTGTCAAACGGTATGTTACTTGCCCGAGATTCGATCGTCGGTATCCCAATACCTTGTTCAATCTCGTTACCGGCAAGTCTCTTTACTCGTACCGCAATGCATGATCCCATGACTAACGCCTTAGTCACATTGAGCTCATTATGATGATGCATTACCGAGTGGGCCCAGAGATACCTCTCCGTCACACGGAGTGACAAATCCCAGTCTCGATCCGTGCCAACCCAACAGACACTTTCGGAGATACCCGTAGTGCACCTTTATAGTCACCCAGTTACGTTGTGACGTTTGGCACACCCAAAGCACTCCTACGGTATCCGGGAGTTGCACGATCTCATGGTCTAAGGAAAAGATACTTGACATTGGAAAAGCTCTAGCAAATGAAACTACACGATCTTTTATGCTATGCTTACGATTGGGTCTTGTCCATCACATCATTCTCCTAATGATGTGATCCCGTTATCAATGACATCCAATGTCCATAGTCAGGAAACCATGACTATCTGTTGATCAACGAGCTAGTCAACTAGAGGCTTACTAGGTACAGGTTGTGGTCTATGTATTCACACAAGTATTACGATTTCCGGACAATACAATTATAGCATGAATAATAGACAATTACCATGAACAAAGAAATATAATAATAACCATTTATTATTGCCTCTAGGGCATATTTCCAACACCATCTTGGTGAGATATATGCCTCGGTTGTGGGGGGCATGCATTCATAGCTTAATTAGGATTCCCTTCGTGGCGACACGAGGGGGGTGGGGGGCTGCTAGCTACTTTGCACTTTGCTAGGTGAACCTCGGTTGGGGGAGGTAGGCATGCATTCATAGCTTAGGATTCCCTTCGTGCCGACACGAGGGGGGCTGCTAGCTACTTCGCACTTTGCTAGGTGAACCTCGGTTGGGGGGGCATGTGCATTCATAGCTTAGGATTTCCATCGTGGCGACACGAGGGAGGGGTGGCTGCTAGCTACTTTGCACTTTGCTATGGTGAACCTCGGTTGGGGGGGGGGGGCAATGCATTCATAACTTAGGATTCCCTTCGTGCCGATACGAGGGAGGGAGTCTGCTAGCTACTTCGCACTTTGCTAGGTGAACCTCGGTTAGCGGGGGGCATGTGCATTCATAGCTTAGGATTCCCTTCGTGCCGACACGAGGGAGGGGTGGCTGCTAGCTACTTTGCACTTTGCTAGGGTGAACCTCGGTTGGGGGGGCATGCATTCATAGCTTAGGATTCCCTTCGTGCCAACACGAGGGAGGGGGGCTGCTAGCTACTTCGCACTTTGCTAGGTGAACCTTGGTTGGGGGGCATGCATTCCTAGCTTAGGAATCCCTTCGTGCCGACACGAGGGAGGGGGAGCTGCTAGCTCTACTTCACACTTTGCTAGGTGAACCTCGGTTGGGGGGCATGCATTCATAGCTTAGGATTCCCTTCATGCCGACATGAGGGAGGGGGGCTGCTAGCTACTTCGCACTTTGCTACGGTGAACCTCGGTTTCTGGTATTTTTTAGAATTTTTTATATTTTATTAGGATTTTTCTTTCGCGGCGGATTTATTCAAAAAAAATCTCCTGGGCCGGCCCAGCCGTGCCACTGCCTCTTTCCCTGTGCCGCCGGCCGCGACCCCCTCCCCAAGCCGGCCACCCTCCCCCTCCTTAAATACCGTCGCCCCGCCCCTCTCTCCTCCTCACCACCCGACGCCGCCAGCCCCGCTGCCACAGCCGCCAGCCGCCGCCCGCCGCTGTTGCTGCTGCCGCTGCACCGCGCTGCCGCGACCCCGCCGCCGCCCCGCCCGCTGCTGCCGCCGCTGCCCGCCGACGTCGCCTCGCCGCCAAAGCCGCCGGAGCCGCGCCGGATATCGCCGGTGACCTCGCCGTCGGTTTTCTACGGTTGACCGGTAAAAACCGTTCGGTTCTCTTTTGTTTTTTTCGATTTAGGTTAGATCGTTTTCTTTTAATTTATTTATTAGGTTAATTAGCGAACGTTCATTGGTTAGTTTCTGTTAATGAACGAATTCGTTCGTTTAGTTCTGTTAGCGGACGTTCGTCCGATAGATTTTTCCTTTTCTGTTTATTTTTCGACCAGGGACCTATCCGTGAATACTTTTATCACAGGTTAGTCCCTGATCTTCAAACCCTCGCTACTTTTTGCTCGCTTGTCCAAATCCAGTGAAACCAACGCCAAAATCTTCGTCTTGTTTCCCTCTTTACAGATAATCAACTTGAACATGGTTTTGACAAATTGAAATTTGCTTTCAAGTAGATTTGATTTGAACTTCTTTTGATCATAGTTTGAGTTTCGTATCTCCGATTCGATTGATTCTTGTTGAAAATCGAAGCTATTCTCTTGAACTTTCTGTTCAGATCTTTTCTTTTGAGTTTTACCTTTTCATATTATGCTTGAGTGCTTATGTATGCTATTGTTTGTTCACGATAGAGTTTCCGGAGTGCGAGGCTTGCTACTACTAATCTCTAGGGTTTTCAGATCGTCAGCAAGGCAAGTAACACTTTGATCATATCCCTTATTACCCAATTTTTATGCATTAGTTTCAATCCTCAAACGCTGCATGGTTAGGGCTTGATAACATATGGGTACTGGGAAGTAGTTGATGAGGTAGAACCTACTGTCTTGCATGTAAACCCTGGGTGTTACTATGTTATGCTTATACTGCTATGCTATGCTCGTAGACGTGGTTTGGTTTGAGAGAATTCATGATAGATGTGAGAGTTATTGTTAACTAAGGTTTAACTTAAGGTGGCTACTTAATACACATCTGGGTGGATTGGTTTGTGGGCACCTAGGGTAATCCAGTGTTGTCCAAAGGAGATCCCGGGGTATCCGTGTGATTTTCCTATGGTTTGCCACCCAGGCTCAAAGGGATCATAAGATTATTCATGCTTCGAAACTTCCGTGTGCAGCCACAAGACATTATGGCCTCTAGCATAGTTGAGTATGTTGTGTGACCACTTTCAGTGGTAGACTAGCAGATGTAGGGGATGTAGGTGGTACGGTCTACCCGTCGAAAGAGTTAATGCTTCTAAAAGACTGTGTCTCGGTCATCCGTTTCTCAAACATCATGCAGTGCAAGAAATTTAACGGAGGAGATCGAGTCTTGTGGGGAAAAGTGCACAAACCTCTGCAGAGTTTACAAACTAATCATGGTTAGCCGTATCCCCGGTTATGGACATCTTGAGTATCTGGTGCTTGAATTATTATGTTGATCTCAACACTCTACTTAATTAATTTTGTTGGGTTGTTAACTTTTAATTGCGATTGAGATGGGGTTACCATTCTCAATGTTTTCAACAAACTTGGTAGTTAAATAAAATATATTCCTTTGTTGTAGGAAAAAACTAGCTTTATGCAAATGATAACCATAGAGCCTCCACCAGCCATATATGCATGTAGTGATAGCTATTATTTGTTCATTTCTCTATAGTGTTATCTTGCCAGCATATTCCATGTGCTGAGCTACACAGGCTGCAACGTATTATGTTGCAGAGTTTTCAGACGAAGAGTAAGGTGCGCTAGGTCGTTGTCATGCACTCAGTTTTGCCGTGGAGTTGGATGGACTCTACTACCTTCGAAGCTTTCGCTGTTATCGTGTTTAGATGGCCTTCAGCCATATTATTATAATAAGTTCTCTTTTGAGACATTCGATGTAATAAGTGTGTGATTGAACTCTGTTATAAATCCTCGAGTACTGTGTGTGTCAGCAATACCGATCCAGGGATGACACTTAAGCACAGAGACTTGACCGTTTGAGGTCGGGTCGCTACAAGATGGTATCAGAACACACGCTGACTATAGGACGCGACCACTAGGATAAGCCATAGGACATTCTTCTCTACTCATTTCTGACTCCTCTCCATTTTCTACTCTATAGATGGTGGACCCGAGGAACAAGTTCACTCAACCAGATGACGACACCCCTTTCGGACGACACCTGAAGGAAGCCACTAGGTACCTGAGCATCAGAATACCAAGCTTCACCGGGACCTACACCGCCACTCTTCCTGAAGAAGAGCGCTAGGCGATTCGAGTACATGTTCCAGGAAGGACATTCACACCAGTAACTGAGCCCATAGAGTTTTCCTTTGATGCACCAACCTGGAGTCTAGGAAAGAGCATGGCAGCCCACATTGCCATGGGACGCATCGGCGAGGTATACCACAAGGATCTTAAGTACACCATCTACCAGATATGTGGACGCCGAGATGAGCAATGGGAGATGATTTGCACCAGGAGAGACAAGTCCATTGCAGCCTACATCCAGGAGTTGAACTAGCACATTCATCGTCAGGAGAACCAGATGTGCGCCAGCATGATAGACATGAAGAAAGTGATGACCAGGAACATGGAGCTAGAAGAGAAACTCAAGTCTACACGCGATGGATATGAAGAAGAAATTGCAGTGCTACTGGAGAAGAATGAAGACCTGAAGAAGAAGCTAGGAATATTCATGGGAGATCCCAAACCAGAGGAGGACAACCATCCTGAAGACTACATCATAGTCGATGACACCGACTCCGACCCCGATAGTGATGATGATTATGAAGACGAAGCTGGAGCAGATATCATGGAGTCTTCCTCCGATCAAAATTTCTAGTTGACCACCATATTATCAGTAGTATTCCCCCATGTATTTAGTAATAGTCCGAGTATTTGCAACGATAGTTTAGATCGATTGTATGACCTTGTTTGGATTGAGTGGTGTGAAATGAATGTGCTTTTCTCATGTGCATATGGGTAGTGATTTCTCTTTAGACCTCACTCTATTCTATTCTCACCTGTCTAAACCTATTAGATGCCTCCGAGACGTGACCCCGGATTTGTTTTCCCATCGGAGCTCACTCAGTTGATCCAACAACAGAATGCCTTGATGCAGTTGTTAGTCTAGAACCAAGGCAACAACAACAACAACAACAACCACCGCCACCACCTCCAGTTGACAACTTAGCCCATTTTCTGAGGTTGAATCCGCCGGTGTTTTCCAGTAGCACCGAGCCGATTGTTGCCGATGACTGGCTCCACAGGATTGGAAGGGAGCTAACCACCGCAGGTTGCACAGATGCTGAGAAGGTGCGCTTTGCCGCACATCAACTGGATGGACCCGCAGCCTCATGGTGGGAGAATTACACAGCCACTTTCCCCATAGCCAATGTCACTTGGGATCAGTTCCAGCAGGCATTCCGCACTCACATGTCTCAGCTGGAGCTATGAGTATGAAGAAGCGTGAGTTTTGCAACTTATGCCAGGGAAATCGTACTATGGGGCAGTACGTGGATGAGTTCAGCAAGTTAGCCCGCTATGCCCCAGATGATGTGGCCACAGATGCCGCGAAGCAGGAGAAATTTATGGAAGGGCTGAATGATGAGCTGAGTATGCAGTTGATGGTGGCAACATTCACTAACTACCAGGAGTTGGTATACATGGCTCTTATGATTGAAGACAAGCAGCAGCAGATAGAGAGCCGCAAAAGGAAGTATGGACAGGGGAAGTACAACTCTAGAGCTCAGCAGAAGCCACGTTTTACCCCAAGCTCGGGAGGATACACCCATAACCATGGAGGCCATACTCACAATGGAGGAAGTTTGCATAGCCACAGTGGCCCTAAGAATGTGTGATGCCCCCGATTTGACCGTACACTAATCATACACGCAACGTGTACGATCAAGATCAGGGACTCACGGAAAGATATCACAACACAACTCTAAAAATAAAAATAAGTCATACAAGCATCATAATACAAGCCAGGGGCCTCGAGGGCTCGAATACAAGTGCTCGATCATAGACGAGTCAGCGGAAGCAACAATATCTGAGTACAGACATAAGTTAAACAAGTTGCCATAAGATGGCTACCACAAACTGGGATACAGATCTAAAGAGGCGCAGGCCTCCTGCTTGGGATCCTCCTAACTACTCCTGGTCGTCGTCAGCGGCTTACACGTTGTAGTAGGCACCTCCGGTGTAGTAGGAGTCATCGTCGACGGTGGCATCTGGCTCCTGGGCTCCAGCATCTGGTTGTGACAACCAGGTAGAAGGGAAAGGGGGAAAAGAGGGAGAAAAGCAACCGTGAGTACTCATCCAAAGTACTCGCAAGCAAGGAGCTACACTACATATGCATGGGTATATGTGTAAAGGGCCATACCGATGGACTGAACTGCATGTAACGCCCCGGATCCGATGTGCCAGGTGTCCTCCAGTTATTCGTCATTGTTGCCATGTCATCTGCTTGCGTGTTGCATTTTTCCATGTCATCATCTGCATTGCATCATCATGTTTTTCAAAACTTGTATCCGGTCCTTTTCACCGTTGTCCGTTTCGCGATCCGACACTCTCGCCGCACCCGTTGCACCCCTCTGTTTTCTTTTCGTGAGCGGGAGAAAAACCTTCTCAGAATGGGTCGATATTTGCCGAGTGGCCTTGGTATAGCACCGACAGACCGCCCGTCAAATTTCGTTCCATTTGGAGGTCGTTTGATGCCCCAACGGTTAACCGCGTAGCCCGAAACCCCTCTCTCTTTGCAGCCCAGCACCCCTTCACCACAGCCCACTAGCCCATTCAAACCCCCTCCATGCTCTCGGTCGTTCGATCACGATCGTGTGGGCGAAAACCGCATCTCATTTGGACTCTCCTAGCTCCCTCTACCTATATAAACACCCCCTCCCCCGAAATTCACGGATGAATCCACCCCTAACCCTAGCAAACTTCCCACTCCGCTGCCAGACGTGTCCGCCCGCGCCGGACGAAACAGCGCCGCCGCCCGCAGCCATCCAGGGCGCGCCACCTGTCCTCCGCTGCCGTCCCCGCGCCGCCGGCCCGCGGAGCCCATCCGGGGCCCGCGCGGGCCCAGATCCCGCCGCCCTCCGCATGGATCTGTTTGCCTCGTATCACACCAACTCCCAAGAGACTACAATTGATCCCCTATATTTGTGGGTTATCAATATGCTATCGAAGTATGGAGGAAACATCGACTGTGCTAGTAAGTCAATTTTACACACCGCCCCTGAGGGAAAAAGGATCAAGTATGTATCTAGGCATGCGCCAAGGAGGACCCAAGTGCATTCCCTCTCGGGAGTTGTCCAGGAAGAAGTGCCTGTTGTGAAGGATTACCCTGATGTATTGGCAGAGGAATTACTAGGCATGCCACCAGATCGAGACATAGAATTTTTGATAGAGTTGTTGCCAGGAACCGGACCTATATCGAAGAGACCATATCGGATGCCCGCAAATGATCTCGAGGAAATTAAGAAGCAGATTAAGGAGTTATTGGAGAAAGGGTATATTTGACAAAGTTCATCACCGTGGGGAGCCCCAGTGCTCTTAGTTGAGAAGAAAGACGGATCTTTGAGAATGGTTGTTGATTATCGTGCATTGAATGAAGTGACGATCAAGAACAAGTACCCACTGCCGATGATCAATGATTTGTTTGACCAGCTGCAGGGAGCCAAAGTATTCTCCAAGATCGATATTCGATCAGGATACCACCAGTTGAAGATCCGAGAACAGGATATACCTAAGACAGTTTTTAGCACAAGGTACGGGCTATATGAGTACACGGTCATGTCATTTGGATGGAATAACGCTCCTGCCTATTTTATGAGTATGATGAATAAGGTGTTCATGGAGTTCTTGGATAAGTTTGTGTCGGTGGGAACGACACCTATGGGGTCACTGGGATCCCTTCTACGGTCGGCGGGCGCGAGGTTGTGCAAAGAGCAGGTCTGACAGGAAGCACACGGGTCGTTTACCCAGGTTCGGGCCGCGAGATGCGTTATACCCTAGTCCTGCTTTGGTGGATGTATTGAGTGTTCTTGTGTTCTTGAGCTAGCTACGGGGTGCAACTTGCCCAAAAGAGCCGAATCCCTCCCCTGGTCGCCTCGGGCCTCCTTTTATAGGCAAAAGGGGTTGCCACAGTGGCACACACGAGGTGGAAAGGTCTACAGTTGACAAGCCTATCCTCTGGGACCGTCGTACAAACACATTTAATGCGCTGCCGACGTGTCCCCCTTGCTTTATCGGGGACGGCAAGGAAGCACGTCCCAGCTGTCGCCGCCTCGCCTGGCCTTGACACGCGTCTGAGCTGACGAGGCGTCGTGGCGCCATGTTGGCTGGCTGCTGGGCTGGCGCGGTGGTGGAGCCTTCACGAAGGCTTGCATGCCACCACGCAGGTGCTTGTTGAGTCGGTGTAGAGGCTACCCGTCGCCACGCAGGTGCCTGCCCAGCTGGTTGAGCTAGCAGCTGCTTGGGACGGCGGTGGAGTCTTGGCTGGCGCGAGCCTGGCAGTGGCCCTGCTGACGCCTTCGGCAAGGGTCTTGCCGGGGCCCCGACAAGCGTCTTGCCGTGGCGTTGCAGTCGTCCCCGGCAAGGCGCTTGCCGGGGGTCTTGTGGATCTCCTCGGCCAGGATCCCACCGAGGGTCGTCTCCTGGTCCTCATCTGATCTCACATGTTTATGATCTTGACGAAGATCTGCATGCCACCACAGAGGCGCCTCCCGAGCCTTGGTTCCAATATAGTTGGTGGGGTTGGAACCCGTGGGCTCAAGGGTGGCTTGCTCCGCTGGCACCGGGCAGGCTGCCCTGGCAAGGCTCTTGCCGGGGCTGCGGAGGCTGCCTCGGCAAGGATCTTGCCGAGGGAGCCTACCTCGCCCTCTTTCTCTCCTCTGTTCCTGGTCTTGGCGTTGCCTTGATTATCTTGTGCTTTGGCTTCTCTCCGGCTTCCCTCCTCTACCCTGCTAAGTGTGGTCGCGGCGCGTGGCTCTGACTGCCCGTGCACAAGTAAAGGGATCAAAAGGAGAGCCCCTACTTTTGTACACCGACAGGAGCCCCGGGTCTGGGCCACACATAAGTGCGACGCGTTGTTCGGCCAAGCCCAGAATGGTGCGCGGGTAGGTGGGGCGGATTTTCACCGTGATAACTGTTTCGTCCGTTGCGCTTCCCCACAACCCGCGTTGAACGCGTGATGTGTAGGGTCGTGCGTGACGTGGGGGTTATGCGTGGGGCGGTTCCCGCACACATGCGTCACGTCGCAGTTAATGGGAAAATAGGTGGCCCGCGCCTTCCCCGTAAAAACAGGGAGGCGTGGAGGCGCGGCTCATTTACCGGGGGGACTCGGGTTGCAATCTCCAAGGCGCCCACACCCCACGATCATGGGGCGGGGAACGGTCGCCTCACCCGTCCCCTCGATCCTGCTCGCTCGCCACGCATCCTTCATGCAGGTGGCAGGCAGTGGAGGCGGGAAACCCGGCCGTCGCTGACTGGGGCAGTGGGTCGGTTCTGATTCCCTGCGCCTCCGATGGCTGGATTGGTCGAGTGGGGCGGCCGAGCCTCGACCCCGCCCCTTTATAAGGAGGGGGAGGGGATGTCATCCCACATTCTCCCAGCATCCATCTTCTTCCACTTCCGCTCCCTCCTTCCACCCATCATGGCGAGAGGGGGCGCAGGCCCTTCAACGGTGGGGGCGAGGGTCGCCGCTCGACAGCGCGTTCCTTCTTCCCACGAGCTCGCGGCGGTGGAGCCGGCCATGAGAGTAAGGGGGAGGGGCGAGGCCAAGGTGGCCGCGGCGGTCGGGGGAGAGGGGGACGAGGCGGCGCGATGGCCGTGCCTCCGCCAGTGATGCCACCCGTGATGGAGGGCCACATCGGGGACCAGCCTCGGGAGTTCTTCATCAGGCTACGCCAGCCACCGTGTCATCGTCTCTGTCTCCCTACCCCATTCGCTCGGGAAATGGAGCTCGATCCGCCCCAGACCCTCAGATTACACATGAGGGGCTGCGGGAACGGCGGCACGTGGGTCGACGTCGACTTCCCCGCTCCTCACGTTATGTACCTCCGTCGCGGATGGAAGACATTTGCTCGCATCCATAGCCTGACAGCGGGGCTCGTCCTCTATTTCAAGTTAATGGAGGGCGGCCTGCTCTCCATCAAGGTCTTCGGAGATCTTGGAACTCTCCTAAGGTGCTGCGTGGAGATCTCCTCCGACGATGAAGATTCCTCCTCAAGCGGGAGTGACGAGGAGGACAACGACAGCGACGACGAGGGAGTCGAGCGGCAGGATGCCGACCCCGACTTCGACTGACCGCGCCGCCCCTCCCTCGGCCACGCGCCCTGCCGAGGGCCTTCCTCGCCAAGCTCTCCATCAGGGCGCTCCCCGTCATCTCCTTGGGCGGCTGGCGTAGGAGGGCCGGAGAAGGCGAACAAGGCGGGTGGCGGCCGTCAAGTCGGAGTACGCGGGCACCGACGCCTTCGTCGCGTATTGTCGGCCCGCTGCCTCGTCTTCCAGCTCCTTTTCCGGCACCAAGATGTTCTCTTGGTGCCTTCTGCTCCTCGTACCTTGCCTAGGCGCTCTTTTTTCCCTCCTGCTGTCTTGTTCCACCTTCTGAGGAGAGGGACAAGAAAAGGATTACGGGCACGTTTTCTCTTTTTAGTTTGTAAGCCTGCGGGCACTTGTTAGATTTAAAATTTGTAATCCCCTTCTCATGTTTTTCATCCCGTATGAACTGTACCTGTATGGGACGTTTTTAAGAAAAAGGGTGCTTGTCGGGTTTCTTTGTGCATGAGCGAGGCCCATGCCAAGGGACGAATCCTTGTTATTTTTAAGATAAACATTGTCGCCCGGCAACAGGCCTTGCCGTCCCCCCACTTCAGTCGGCCATTCTCATGCTCTTGGCGGAGGCAGGGGTGAAGTAGAGTTAGGCCCCTCATTCATTTTCTTGACACCACGACTACGACCAAGTTCTGACCCAGGGGATAGCTCTTGGGTACAGGAAAAGGGGAGCACGGTGGTTTAAGAATATAAATGTGGTTTCACATGTCCCAGTTCCATACGGAAGTGCATAACAGGGGATGAAAGACTTATCTGAATCCGCAGCCCCCGGCAACCTTGGCTTGCCGTGGTTGGATCCTTGTGTCTTCAGCCCCTGGCAGTCTTGGCTTGCCGGGGCCGGAGCGCCGGTTCGTCCCCTTTCTCCCAAGCGGCTCAGGAGAAGTGCCCATGTGCCCTGCGAACCAAAGAGGACAGAAAGACGCAAACTCGACCTCTAGGCTAGGGATTAGTCGCCGCTAAGCACTATCAACCCTAACCGAGGGAGAGACTTAACCTAGCATGCATGCTATAACTTAGTGCTCCAGCGCTTCGTTTATTTATGCTCAGGGTCTGCGCCTGGCTTTGTACAGAGGGTTACATGCCTTGCCGGCAAAGCTTGTACAAAAGGTGGCTTGCCGGGAGGCCCGGCAGCCGCGCCTTATGGGTAAAACTTGCGAAGATGTTCGATGTTCCAGGAGTTGCTCACTGGGACAACATCTTCGGTCTCCTGGCAGACTGCGCCGGGCCTGGTGACTCGTATTACCCGATAAGGGCCTTCCCACTTCGGCGTCAACTTGTCGGAATTCTTGGCCGACTTAACGCGCCGAAGAACAAGGTCGCCTTCCTCAAAGCTTCAGGCATGAACCTTGCGGCTATGGTAGCGGCGCAAGGCTTGCTGGTTGTGTGCTGCTCTCACAGCCGCCCGAAGACGATCTTCCTCAAGGAGCGTTGCGTCATTTTGTCGCAATTGCTCTTGCTCAAGCTCGTCATAAGCGAGCACTCGAGGTGACCCGTATGTGAGTTTCGTGGGGAGAACTGCTTCTGCCCCGTATACCAGGGCAAAGGGTATCTAGCCGGTGGCTCGATTTGGCATTGTTCTGATCGACCAAAGAACCACCGGCAACTCATCAATCCAGCGCCTTCCACTCTTGTGCAGCCTGCCAAAAGTCTTTGTCCTCAGGCCTCGCAACACTTCTGCATTTTCCCTCTCCGCCTGGCCGTTGCTCCGTGGATGTGCCACGGAAGCGAAACATACCTTGCTACCGAGGTCTTGGATGTATTGCATGAAGGTGTGGCTTGTGAACTGTGTGCCGTTGTCGGTGATGACTCTGTTGGGCACACCAAAACGGCACACTAGTCTCTTGAAGAACTTGACGGCTGACTATGCTGTCACCTTCCTCACTGCTTCCACCTCCGGCCACTTTGTGAACTTGTCGATCGCAACGTACAAGTACTCAAAGCCCCCGACAGCGCAAAGGAAAGGGCCCAGTATGTCGAGCCCCCAGACCTAAAACGACCAGGAGAGGGGGATTGTTTGAAGGGCTTGAGCTAGTTGATGAAGCTTCTTCGAATGGAACTGGCACGCTTCACACCTGGTTACTAGTGCCGCCGCATCCTGGAGGGCGGTGAGCCAGAAGAAGCCTTGCCGGAATGCCTTGCCGACAAGGGCCCTCGACCCTATGTGGGAGCCACATATGCCTCCATGTATCTCTGCCAACAGCCCCAGTCCTTTCTCCCGGGGGATGCACTTCAATTTCACACCGTTCGATCTTTTTCTGTACAGGACGTCGTCGACGAACAGGTACAGGGCGGACCGACGGGCTACTTTTTCCGCTTCTTCCTGCTCCTCAGGAAGCTCCCCTGTTTGGAGGAATAAGACAGTATGTTGTGCCCATGCCGGAGCCTGGGGCTCGACGGCAAGGACCAAAGGCATTTCTTCTGCCATGGGAGCGGCCGTCTCCACGGTCAGGGCTTGACGGCCTGCTGGAGTCAGTCGCCCCTCGGCAGGCTCAGAATCCGCGGCAACACCCTCGCCGGCGGCCCCTGGGGGCTCAGCGGGAAAGTACTTGTCGGGGCCTGATTTCCTCCGTTTGTTCTGCCCCATTGATGGTTCGACGGATGGTTGAGTTAACCGAAGCAAAAAAGGTACCTGGTTCCACAGGTAGCTTGAATGCAGAGGGGCTCAGCGGGAAAGTACTTGTCGGGGCCTGATTTCCTCCGTTTGTTCTTCCCCATTGATGGTTCGACGGATGGTTGAGTTAACCGAAGCAAAAAGGTACCTGGTTCCACAGGTAGCTTAAATGCAGCGCGCTTCGACAGGTAATCAGCGATGTCGTTCTCCGCTCGGGGAACGTGCTACGCTTGTATACCGTCAAAGCGCTCCTCCAGCTTCCTCACCTCATCTACGTAGGCCTCCATCAACGGGCTCTGATAATCTTTGTTGACTTGTCTGACGACGAGTTGCGAATCACCCCTGACGATGAGCTTCTTGACCCCGAGGTCTGCCGCGATCCTGAGACCAGCAAGCAGCCCCTCGTACTCAACAGTGTTGTTTGTGGACATCTCCCTGGGAAAGTGCATCTGGATTACATACTTGAGGTGCTCTCCGGTGGGTGCGACAAGCAGCACACCGGCACCGGCGCCTTGCAGCGAAAAAGCCCCATCAAAGTACATGATCCAGTCACGACTTGCTTCCTTGCCGAGGAGAGCGGTCTCCTGGATTTCTTCGTCAGGGGTTGAGGTCCATTATGCAATGAACTCCACCAAGACTCTGCTCTGGATTGTTGAAGTACTTTCAAACATCAACCCAAAGCTCGACAACTCCAAGGCCCACTCCACAATCCTTCCGGTTGCGTCTGGGTTGTGCAGTATCCGTTGCAATGGGAGGCGGGTGATGACAGTGATCTCGTGGGCTTGGAAGTAATGACGCAGCTTCCTCGAGGCCATAAGGAGGCCGAAGAGCAATTTCTGCACACCGGAGTGCGTTGACCTAGCACCCTGCAAGAGGGAGCTGACAAAGTATACCGGGTGCTGCATCATCTTCTTCTGCACCACTTCACTTGGCTGTGCGGGCCCTGTCCTGATGGCGTCAGACTCTGCCGGGGGCCTTGCCTTGCTGGCATCAGGCCCTGCCAGGGGAATCTCTGACGTGCCATCCGCCGGTCCTGCCATTGCCACTGCCTCTTCGTCGACCTCCCTCTGCGCCACCAGCGCGGCGCTGACCACTTGATTCATCGCCGCCAGATACAGCAGCAACGGCTCTTGTGGTTTAGGCACCACCAGTACTAGTGTAGAAGAGAGGTATTTCTTCAGATCCTGCAGTGCTACTTCGGCCTCCGAGGTCCACTCCATTGGGCCCGCCTTTTTCAAAATCTTGAAAAAGGGAAGGGCGCGCTCGGCAGACTTGGAGATGAATCGGCTCATGGCGGCAACGCAGCCAGTGAGCCGACGCACATCCTTGATCTGCTTGGGCGCCTCAATCTGCTTGATAGCCTTGATCTTGTCTGTGTTTGCCTCGATCCCACGCTGCAACACAAAGAACGCGAGAAGTTTGCCGGACGGAACACCGAAGACACACTTCTCAGGGTTCAGCTTGAGGTTGATCTTGCGCAGGTTGGCAAACGTCTCTTCTAAGTCTTGTACAAGAGTTGCCTTGTCCTTGGTTTTGACCACTATGTCATCCATGTAAGCTTCCATATTTCTATGTAGCTGGGGCTCAAAACCAATTTGGACCGCCCTTGCAAACGTTGAGCCAGCACTCCTCAACTCGAGAGGCATCCGTAAAAAGCAATACTTACCACATGGGGTGATGAATGTTGTCTTCTCTTCGTCTTCTCTGGTCATGAATATCTGATGATATCCTGAGTAGGCGTCAAGGAATGACAACAGATCACACCCGGCCGTGGAGTCAACAATCTGGTCGATACGCGGCAACGGGAAAGGGTCCTTGGGACAAGCCTTATTGATATCTGTGTAATCAATACACAGCCTCCACTTCCCGTTTGCCTTGCGTACCACCACTGGATTGGCCAACCACGTCGGATGGAGCACTCCTCTCACCAAGCCTGCCGCTTCCAACTTCCTGATCTCTTCTGTGATGAACTCTTGCCTTTCCAGAGCCTGCTTCCTGACCTTCTGCTTGACGGGCCGCGCATGAGGACAAACAGCAAGGTGGTGCTCAATCACCTCCCTGGGAACACCGGGGATGTCGGATGCTTGCCACACAAACACATCGACATTCGCCCGTAGGAAGGTGACGAGTGCGCCTTCCTATTTGCTTTCGAGGGTGGAGCTTATGGTGAAAGCCCCTCCCGTGCCATCCTCCCTGACGGACACCTTCTTGGTCTGTGGCGGTGCAGCTCTGGATTTCTTGCTCTTGCCGGTGGAGCTCTCTAGCACGTCCTCGACGGTAGCGCAACACTCCGAAGAGGCGCACTTGCCGGAGTGGGTGCGAGAGGTCTTGCCAGTCTTCTTCTTCCCTCCCGGGACTTCAGCGGCAAGAGCAAGTGCCTTGGCGGCAGCTGCTGCAATTGCTTCCCGGTAGAGTAGGTCGGCGCAGATCAACACATCCTTCTTGTCGCAGGGGACGGTGATGACAGTCATCGGCCCAGGCATCTTCAGCGTGTTGTAGGCGTAATGCGACGCCGCCATGAACTTGGCTAGTGCCGGGCGGTCGAGGATCCCATTGTAGGGCAAGGGGATCTCGGCTACATCGAAGACAATCCTCTCCGTCTTGTAGTTCAGCTCGCCTCCAAACATCACAGGCAACGTGACCTTCCCTTTCGGCTAGCTACTTCCCGGGTTGACCCCTTGAAACGTGCCCGTCTCCTCGAGGTCTCCGTCGGGAATTTGCAGCCTCTTGATCACAACGGGCGAGATTAAGTTCAGACCGGCCCTGCCGTCAACCAGCATCTTGTTCACCTTGAGGTTGCGTATCATTGGTGAGACCAACAATGGCAAACACCCGACCGCAGTGGTGCGATCAGGGTGGTCCTCGGCGTCAAAGATGATGGGCGTGCTGGACCACTTCAGCAGCTTCTGGGCGTCTAACGATGGCTCCGTGCTGTGATCTCACGCGCCCACTGCTTGAGCTGGTGGTGAGAAGTGTGAAGCGAGGCGCCACCATCGACGCACATGGCCTCCGTAGCCTTCTGAAACTCTTGCTCGCCGGACTCGTCGTACTTGTCATGATCATCGTCTTCCTACTTCTTGTCATGGCACCGAGCGGGCCTCTCTTGCTGGTTGTCCTTGCCACGGCGGCCTCCTTGGCCGCCACGCTTCTTGTCGGATCCTTCGGCACCATCCTAACCCTTCTCCTTGTCCCGCCTCTCATACTCGGCCTTTTGCTTTTCAGCAAGCAGCCCGACCTGTCGGCAGTTCTGGAGGTTGTGGCCCTTGGTGCGGTGGATCTTGCAATACTGCTTGTCGGAGCCTCCTGGCTTGTCGGCAGCTGTCAAGGCCCGGCAGGCGGCGCACCCGCAATCTCCTTGCCGGGGTCGTCTGCCTTGGCCTTCTTGGCAGCGCCGATGTCGTCGGATCCCTCGACGGCAAGCACGGCCTTGCCCTTGCGTTTCCTGTTGCGACGCTGGCCCTTCTTCGTCGCGGCGGCGGTGTCTTCATCAGTAGAGTCGGTTTCCACGCCGGGGTACTTCCTTCCCTCTTCAGCCCGGGCGCACCTATCGGCCAGAACATAAAGTTCGGCCACATCCTTAACTTTGTTCATCGCCAGCTCTTCATGCATCTTGCAATTGCGCACGTTCTAATGGAACACGCTAATCACAGCGGCGGGATGAACATCAGGGATGTTGTACTGCACCCGGCTAAACCTCTGTATGTACTTGCGCAGGGTTTCCCCTTCCTTCTGGGGAATGATATGCAAATCACTGGCCTGACCATGAGCTTGGTGGCCTCCAGTGAAGGCACCAATGAACTCATGGCACAGATCCGACCAAGAAGAAATGGAATCCGCCAACAAGTGCATCAACCAAGACATGACGTTGGGCTTCAGTGCCAACGGGAAGTAATTGGCAAGCACCTTGTCATCGCGAGCCCCAGCAGCTTGCATCGCGATGGTGTAGATGCTGAGGAACTCTGACGGATGGGTCTTGCCGTTGTACTTCTCGCCGACATCGGGCTTGAACGTTCGATGGGACGGCCAGTGGAACTGCCGCAGCTCACGGGTAAAGGCTGGCCAACCCACCTCGTAAGGTAGGCCGCCAGAGCCCCCCGGTGCTGGGTGGTCCATAGCGGGTCCTGCCCGCTTATCCGACTGGCGGCGTGTATCGCGCCGGCGCTCGATGGTGGTTCGAGCGTCTTCATGGGCTCATTCTCGAAGAACTTGGCGCTGGTCGCGGTGGGTCCGTGGGTCGGACGACGCTATGAAAATGTTATCACAAGCGTCGTCACGACGGACCGGCACCGGCCGCAACTGGCGCGGGGGAGGAGAGTGCACTGTGGCTGCAGCTCCCCCGGTCCTCCCACCGCTGGCATGTGGGGGCTCGACGGAGAGCCGGCCCGAGGGCCCCGCCGGTCGCGAATCATCTTTGTTGGCGACGGAGACGAGGCTCCGGATGGTGGCTCTCCATTCGTCGAGCTTCTCCGCGGCAGGAGGGAAGTCGAGGAGTAGCTGCACGCGCGCCAAAGCTTCTGTTGGCGTGGGTGGTGGCGAAAGCTGCGTGGACAGTGGCGTGCTTCGACTTCTAACCACATTAGAAGGAGCTCTATCACGGCCGAGCGGCTGCGTCCCATTTTCGCCAGCACTTCGGCGGGCATGCTGGCCTCCTTCGTCCTGCAGATGATGCACAAGGCTCTTCCCACGGCGGTGTCCAGGGTCACCGACGTGGTGACGCTGCTCATTGCGCGCACCCTGGGAAGAGCGCGCTGTGGGCGCCAGCGTAGGCGTCTTGGAGGTTGCTGCGCCGCCCATGGGTGGCACAGCGACACCCCTGGAGGGCCCCGCACCGCCTGCAGGGGGCCCAGCCCCGTCTTTGGATTTGGCGGTGTGCGGCCCGTCGCCTGGCGCACAAACGACGCCGCTCGCCAGGCTCTGACTGCCAGAGCGATGCTGGTGCTCGCGGGCCGCGGCTCGGGTTCTGTCCGCGACCGGCCCGCTGCTCGCCCGCACTGGCACGGGTTGTTCGGCTCCCGACGAGCCGATCGCCGTGATCGTCTTCTTCTTGGGAGCCATGGCGATGAAGACCTTCTAGGCTAACTGCTAAACCAGATTCTCACAACTGTGCACCCCCTACCTGGCGCACCAAAGATGTCGGTGGGAACGACACCTATGGGGTCACTGGGATCCCTTCTACGGTCGGCTGGCGCGAGGTTGTGCAAAGAGCAGGTCTGACAGGAAGCACACGGGTCGTTTACCCAGGTTCAGGCCACGAAGATGCGTAATACCCTAGTCCTACTTTGGTGGATGTATTGAGTGTTCTTGTGTTCTTGAGCTAGCTACGGGGTGCAACTTGCCCAAAAGAGCCGAATCCTCTCCTGGTCGCCTCGGGCCTCCTTTTATAGGCAAAAGGGGTTGCCACAGTGGCACACAGGAGGTGGAAAGGTCTACAGTTGATAAGCCTATCCTCTGGGACCGTCGGACAAACGCATTTAATGCGTGCCGACGTGTCCCCTTGCTTTATCGGGACGGCAAGGAAGCACGCCCAGCTGTCGCCGCCTCGCCTGGCCTTGACACGCGTCCGAGCTGACGAGGCGTCGTGGCGCCACATTGGCTGGCTGCTGAGCTGGCGCGGTGGTGGAGCCTTCACGAAGGCTTGCATGCCACCACGCAGGTGCTTGCTGAGTCGGTGTAGAGGCCGCCCATCGCCACGCAGGTGCCTGCCCAGCTGGTTGAGCTAGCAGCTGCTTGGGACGGCGGTGGAGTCTTGGTTGGCGCGGGCCTGGCAGTGGCCCTGCTGACGCCTTCGGCAAGGGCTTGCCAGGGGCCCGGCAAGGGTCTTGCCGTGGCGTTGCAGTCGTCCCCGGCAAGGCGCTTGCCGGGGGTCTTGTGGATCTCCTCGGCCAGGATCCCGCCGAGGGTCGTCGTCTCCTGGTCCTCATCTGAACTCACATGTTTATGATCTTGACGAAAATCTGCATGCCACCACAGAGGCGCCTCCCGAGCCTTGGTTCCAATGTAGTTGGTGGGGTTGGAACCCGTGGGCTCAAGGGTGGCTTGCTCCGCTGGCACCGGGCAGGCTGCCCTGGCAAGGCTCTTGCCGGGGCTGCGGAGCCTGCCTCGGCAAGGATCTTGCCGAGGGAGCCTACCTCGCCCTCTTGCTCTCCTGTGTTCCTGGTCTTGGCGTTGCCTTGATTATCTTGTGCTTTGGTTTCTCTCTGGCTTCCCTCCTCTGCCCTGCTAAGTGTGGCCGCGTCGCGTGGCTTTGACTGCCCGTGCACAAGTAAAGGAGTCAAAAGGAGAGCCCCTACTTTTGTACACCGACAGTTTGTTGTGGTGTTCATTGATGATATATTGGTATACTCAAAGAATGAAGAGGAACACAAGGAACATTTGCGACTGGTTCTCGAGAAGCTAAGGGAACACCACCTATATGCCAAGTTCAGCAAATGCGAGTTTTGGTTGAAGGAAGTTGGATTTCCTGGACATGTTATATCAGGAGAAGGTATAGCAGTAGACCCTACCAAGGTTCAGTCTGTCACTAAGTGGTTGGCACCCACCTCAGTTGGAGAGATCCGCAATTTTCTTGGACTCGCAGGATATTATAGGAGATTCATTGAGAATTTTTCCAAGATTGCGAAACCCATGACAGAGTTGTTGAAGAAGGACACCAAGTTCAAATGGAGCGAGGAATGTGAGGACAGTTTTCAGGAGTTGAAGAAACATTTGGTTACAGCCCCAGTGCTGATTCTTCCGGATATACGCAAGGACTTTCAAGTGTATTGCGACGCTTCTCGCTTATGACTTGGAGGTGTACTTATGCAAGACGAAAGAGTTGTTTCATATGCCTCACGGCAGCTTCGACCGCATGAATTGAATTATGCCACACATGATTTAGAGTTAGCAGCCGTAGTGCATGCGCTCAAGACCTGGAGACATTTTATTATTGGAAACCGTTGTGATATGTACACAGATCACAAGAGTTTGAAGTATATTTTCACACAGAAGGAGTTGAATCTCAGGCAGAGAGAGATGGTTGGAACTAATAAACGATTATGATATGAAGCTACATTATCATCCAGGAAAGGCCAACGTCGTAGTAGACGCTTTGAGGCGCAAGAGTTATGTCAATACCCTCGTAAGCGGAGGATTACCGCAGGAATTAGTCGACGATCTCAAGGAACTTCATTTGGAGATAGTTCCAAGAGGTTTTGTTGCAGCAATGGAGGTTCAGCCCACATTATTGGAAAAAATCGAGAAGCTCAGAAGGATGCTAAGGAAATTACTGAGATAAAGGAGAAGATAGCAAAGGAAAAGCCAAGGGTTTTCGTGAGGATGAGCACGAAACTTTATGGTTTGAGGATCGTATTTATGTGCCCAATGATGCGGAGATCAGGACGTTAATACTTCAGGAAGCTCATGACTCGCCATACTCGATTCACCTCGGAAACACCAAGATGTATTTGGATTTGAAGGAACGTTTCTGGTGGACATGTATGAAGAAGAATATTGCCGAGTATGTAGCAGTATGTGATGTATGTCAGAGAGTGAAGGCAGAACACCAGAAGCCAGCAGGATTACTTCAGCCTATGCCGATACCTGAATGGAAGTGGGATAAACTTGGTATGGACTTTATCACCGGATTACCCAGGACAGGATCGGGATATGATTCCATCTGGGTAGTAGTAGATCGCTTGACCAAAGTGGCTCACTTTATCCCCGTGAAAGCCACTTATACGAGCGCGAAGTTGGCCAAGATATATATGACCAGGATCGTATGTCTGCATGGAGTTCTGAGGACCATCGTATCAGATTGAGGAACACAGTTTACCCCAAAGTTTTGGAATCAATTGCACTAGACTTTGGGTACTAGGCTAGAGTTCAGTACAGCCTTTCATCCGTAGACAGATGGACAGACCGAGAGAGTCAACCAGATTCTGGAGGACATGTTGAGAGCTTGTGCGCTAGATTATGGATCTAGTTGGGATGATAATTTGCCTTACGCAAAGTTCTCATACAACAACAGTTATCAGGATAGTTTGAAGGTGACCCCTTTCAAAGCTTTGTATGGAAGAGGGTGCAGGACACCATTGATGTGGGATGAAGTTGGAGACCGTCAGTTGTTTGGACCGGATTTAATCAAAGAGTTTGAAGAAAAGGTTAGGTTGATTCGTGATAGACTGAAGGTAGATCAGTCCAGGAAGAAGAGCTATGCCGATACGAAACCCAAGGAGGTAGTCTATGAAATCGGAGACAGAGCATATCTTCGCGTATCCCCACTGCGAGGAGTTAAACGATTTGGAGTTAAAGGAAAGTTAGCCCCAAGATTTGCAGGACCATATTGAGTTTTGGAACGTATGGGAGAAGTGGCCTACAAGTTGGAGTTACCCGAAGGATTGTCAGGAGTTCATGATGTGTTTCACGTTTCCCAGTTGAAGAAGTGCCAGCCAGAGATGGCCTATATTCCTCTGAGAGATACAGTGCCCCTGGAAGCAATTCAGTTGGAGAGTGATCTAGCTTACGAGGAGAAACCAGCCAAGATTCTCGAGTTTGCCAGCCGAGTTACACGCAACAAGGTTATCAAGTTTTGCAAAGTTCAGTGGAGCCACCATACCGAGGAGGAAGCCACCTGGGAATGAGAGGAAGACCTATGGAAAGACCACCCACACCTATTTTCTAGCCAACCCGAATCTCGAGAGCGAGATTCATCTTAAGGGGGGTAGGTTTGTAACATCCCAATTTTCAATTTTGAAGTTATACATAGGTCATCATATGCATAACATATTTTTATTTGCATTTGGTTGTGATCCTAGAAATCTTAAGCAACTCAAGGACCCAAGGAGAGAGTTGGAGGTTTCACAAATTTTTCATATTTGAATTTACTTCAAATTTGAAGAAAGGATCAATTTGATTTTAATATTTTCCCTCCAATTATTTTCAATAAAAAAATTAAATGAGAGAAGATAATATGACTTCTACAACAAAAGAGAAATATTGGAGAAGAAATTTTAAAATCAAATTATTATTTTATTTGCTATTTTATATGAGTTAGAGAAAAACTTGCATTTTTGAAAATTGCATTTTAGGCCAGAAAAATGTTCATCTTGTCCTAAATATTAGGTTTGGACGGTGAAAGTTGTTTCTGGTATTTTTTCGAGTTTTTTATATATTTTATTAGGATTTTTCTTTCGTGGCGGATTTATTCAAAAAAAAATCTCATGGGCCGGCCCAGCCGAGCTGGGCCTTGGCCCAGCCGCGCCACCGCCTCCTTCCCCGTGCCGCCGCCGAACTCCAGGAGGAGTCCGAGCCGGACTCCGCCGTCGGCCGCGACCCCCTCCCCAAGCCGGCCACCCCCAAATACCGCCGTCCAGCCCCTCTCTCCTCCTCACCACCCGACGCCGCCAACCCCGCCGCCGCCGCCCGCCGCTGTTGCTGCTGCCGTAGCACCGCGCCTCGACCACGCCGCCGCCGGCCCGCTGCTGCCGCCGCTCACCGCCGAAGCAGCCAGAGCCGCGCCGCATCTCGCCGTTGACCTCGCCGCTGGTTTTCTATGGTTGACCGGTAAAAACCGTTCGGTTTTCTTCGGTTATCTTTCGTTTTTTCAGTTTAGGTTAGACCGTTTATTTATTTATTTATTAGGTTAATTAGCGAACGTTCATCAGTTAGTTTGTGTTAACGAACGGATTCGTTCGTTTAGTTCTATTAGCGGACGTTCGTCCGAAAGATTTTTCCTTTTCTGTTTATTTTTCGGCCAGGGACCTATCCGCGAATACTTTTATCACAGATTAGTCCCTGATCTTCAAACCCTCGCTACTTTTTGCTCGCTTGTCCAGATCCAGTGAAACCAACGCAAAAATCTTCATATTGTTTCCCTCTTTCCAGATAATCAACTTGAACATGGTTTGGACAAATTAAAATTTGGTTTCAAGCAGATTTGATTTGAACTTCTTTTGATCATAGTTTGAGTTTCGTAACTCTGATTCGATTGATTCTTTTTGCAAATCAAAGCTCTTCTCTTGAGCTTTCTGTTCAGATCTTTTCTTTTGAGTTTTACCTTTGCATATTATGCTTGAGTGCTTATGTATGCTATTGTTTGTTCACGATAGAGTTTCCGGAGTGCGAGGCTTGCTACTACAAATCTCTAGGGTTTTCAGATTGTCAGCAAGGCAAGTAACACTTTGATCATATCCCTTATTACCCAATTTTTATGCATTAGTTTCAATCCTCAAACGCTGCATGGTTAGGGCTTGATAACATATGGGTACTGGGAAGTAGTTGATGAGGTAGAACCTACTGTCTTGCATGTAAACCCTGGGTGTTACTATGTTATGCTTATACTGCTATGCTATGCTCGTAGACGTGGTTTGGTTTGAGAGAATTCATGATAGATGTGAGAGTTATTGTTAACTAAGGTTTAACTTAAGGTGGCTACTTAATACACATCTGGGTGGATTGGTTTGTGGGCACCTAGGGTAATCCAGTGTTGTCCAAAGGAGATCCCGGGGTATCCGTGTGATTTTCCTATGGTTTGCCACCCAGGCTCAAAGGGATCATAAGATTATTCATGCTTCGAAACTTCCGTGTGCAGCCACAAGACATTATGGCCTCTAGCATAGTTGAGTATGTTGTGTGACCACTTTCAGTGGTAGACTAGCAGATGTAGGGGATGTAGGTGGTACGGTCTACCCGTCGAAAGAGTTAATGCTTCTGAAAGACTGTGTCTCAGTCATCCGTTTCTCAAACATCATGCAGTACGAGAAATTTAACGGAGGAGATCGTGTCTTGTGGGGAAAAGTGTGCAAACCTCTGCAGAGTGTACAAACTAATCATGGTTAGCGGTGTCCCCGGTTATGGACATCTTGAGTATCTGGTGCTTGAATTATTATGTTGATCTCAACACTCTACTTAATTAATTTTGTTGGGTTGTTAACTTTTAATTGGGATTGAGATGGGGTTACCATTCTTAATGTTTTCAACAAACTTGGTAGTTAAATAAAATATATTCCTTTGTTGTAGGGAAAAACTAGCTTTATGCAAATGATAACCATAGATCCTCCACTAGCCATATATGCATATAGTGATAGCTGTTATTTGTTCATTGCTCTATAGTGTTATCTTGCCAGGATATTCCATGTGCTGACCTACACAGGCTGCAATGTATTATGTTGCAGAGTTTTCAGACGAAGAGTAAGGTGCGCTAGGTCGTTGTCATGCACTAAGTTTTGCCATGGAGTTGGATGGACTCTACTACCCTCAAAGCTTCCGCTGTTATCGTGTTTAGATGGCCTTCAGTCATATTATTGTAATAAGTTCTCTTTTGAGACATTCGATGTAATAAGTGTGTGATTGAACTCTGTTATAAATCCTTGAGTACTGTGTGTGTCAGCAATACCGATCCAGGGATAACACTTAAGCACAGAGACTTGACCATTTGTGGTCGGGTCGCTACACATTCATAGCTTAGGATTCCCTTCGTGCCGACACGAGGGGGGATGGGGGCAAGCAATACCGTGCGCTTTGCAAGAGAGGTGCCACATCGAAGTTGCAGTTGGTATTTGAAAATCAAACCACCCTTTTGATACATAAATTTGGTCCACATGCAAGTGTTTTCGTGTTCTGACCCTCTCCCGTGTCATTTTTCGCCAAATTTATGCACATTAGACAAGTCGGATGACGCAACAGACACGGTTCACTCAAACTAACCATGTGCGACGCCGGTGCACCTGTCACGCACACATCCGCACAGTACATTGGGCTCCACGAGGCTCCCCTCTCAAAAATATCTGCCCGCTTCGAGGGTTTTTCTGTTTCATAACACACGGTTGTTATCTCCGGACCGTGTGCGATGTTTCTTGTTCCCAACCCCGCCTGCATCCCTAGAAAATATCTGCCTGCCTCGAGGGTTTTTCTGTTTCAAAACACATGGTTGTTATCTCCGGATCGTGTGCGATCCACTATGATCAAAAATTTCAATAGCCCGACATTTCACTCCCGCGTAGAAAAAATTTCAGTACCCGCGTCATTTTCTCAAACACCCCGCGCCCCCCCTCCACACACACACAGACACTGTAACATCCCAAATTTCCAATTTGGAATGTTATACATAGGTCACCATATGCAAATCATATTTTATTTGCATTTTGGTTTTGATCCTAGAAATTCTAAGCAACTCAAGGACCCACAGAGAGAGTTGGGGATTCCGTTTATTTTCATATTTGAATTTTTCTCAAATTTGAAAAGAGGATCATTTTGGTTTTAATTGTTTTTCTCTCCAAAATATTTTCAATAGTAAAAATAAAAGAGAGGAGATAAAATGACTTCTCCAACATAAAAATAAATATTGGAGGAAAAATATTAATATCAAATAAATAGTTTTATTTGGATTTTTATTGCTATTTTATTTGAATTAGAAAAAACATGCATTTTTCAAAATTGTATTTTTAGGCCAGAAAAATGTTCACTTTGTTCTAAATATTTTATTTAGACGGTGAAAATTGTTTTTGGCATTTTTAGAATTTTTTATATTATTTAGGATTTTTCCTTTCGGCGGAATTTATTTTATAAAAAAATTCGCGGCCGAATTGGGCCGGCCCAGCTCGCGCCAGGCCTCGGCCCAGCCGCCGCACCGCCTCCGCCGCCGTGCCCGCGTCGGACACCGGCCAGACGCCGGCTCCGAGCCAGGCCGCGCGCCCCTGCCCCAAGCCACCGCGCGCCCTCCCATTTATAAACGCCGTCGCCCGAGCCCTCTCCTCCTTGTCCCAAGCCGCTGTTGCCGCATCTGTCGCCGCCGCCCCGTGCCGCTACTGCCGCCGCTGCGCCTCCCGCTGCCGCCGTCGCCCCACCCCGTAGCCCCGTGCCCGCGCCGCCGTCGCCCACGCCGCCCCGCTCGCCGGATCACGCCGCCGCCCGCTGACCCGCGCCGGAGATGCCGCCGCCGCCGGAATCCCGCCTTCGCCATAGACTTCGTCGCCGCCGGTTTTAGGTATAAACCATTCAATTTTTTTTTAAACCCTAGTTCGGTTTTTGTTAGATCGGTTTTCTCGGTTTAGTTTATTTTACGAACATTCGTTCGTTAGTTCGTTTTAACGAACAAATTCGTTCATTTGCCTCTGTTAGTGAACGTTCGCACCGTAGATTTTAGTTCCAAGCATATTTTGCCAATGCCAAAATCTTCGCCTCGAACCCCTCTTTCCGGTTAAACAACTTGAACATCATTTTGACAACTTAAAATTTGGTTCCAAGCAGATTTGAGTTCGAAGTTTTTTTTATCGTAGTTTCAGTTGCGTAGCTCCGATTCGATTGATTCTTTTTGCAAATCGAAGCTCTTTAGTTGAATTTTCAGATTGGATTTTCTTATTTGAGTTTTACCCGTGCATCTATGCTTGAGTGCTTATGTATGCCATTGTTTGTTAGCGATAGAATTCCCGGAGTGCAAAGCGTGCTAGTACGAGTCTCTAGGGTTTGCAGATCGTCAGCAAGGCAAGTAACACATTGATCATACCTCTTTATTACCCAGTTTTTATGCATTAGTTACAATCCTCAAATATTGCATGAGTAGGATCTCTTAACATGTGGGTTTGGGAAGTAAATGATGAGGTAGAACCTATTGCCCTTTTATTATCAAACCCTTGGGAGTTACTTCTACGTTATGCTTAGGTTGCCATGCTATGCTCGTAGACGTGGTTTGGTTTGAGTGATCCATGGCAGATGTGAGATTGTTAATTAATGGTTAACTTAAGGTGGCTACTTAAATACACATCTGGTGGATTGGTTGCGGGCACCTGGGGATATACCAGTGCTGTCCTTTGGTTCGCCACCGAGGCTCAAAGGGATCATAAGATTATTCATGCTAGAAACTTCCGTGTGCAGCCACAAGCTATTATGGGCTCTAGCATAGTTGAGTATGTTGCATGACCTCTTTCAGTGGTGGGCTAGCAGATGTTGGAGAAAGTAGGTGTAACTGTCCACCCAGAGTAAAGAGTTAATGCTTCTGAAAGACTGTGTCTCGGTCATCCGTTTCTCAAACACCATGTAGTGCGAGAAATCCAACGGAGGAGATCGGGTCTTGTGGGAAAAATGCGCAAACCTCTGCAGAGTGTACAAACTAATCATGGTTAGCCATGTCCCCGGTTATGGACATCTTGAGTATCTGGTTATTGGATTATCATGTTGATCTCATCACTCTAAATTAATTTGTTGGGTTAATAATTACTGTTTAATTGGGATTGAGATGGGGTTACCATTCTCATTGTTTATCAACTACCATGATAGTTAAAAAAATATATTCCTTTGTTGTAGAGAAAAAATGGCTTTTCGTAAAAACATTATAACCATAGAGCCTCCACCAGCCATATATGCATGTAGTGATAGCATTTACTTGTTCATTGCTCTATTGTGTTATATTGCCAGCATATTCCATGTGCTGACCTGTTTCGGGCTGCGACATATCATGTTGCATACTTTTCAGACGAAGAGTAAGATGCGCTAGGTCGTTGTTGTGCACTCAGCTATGCCGTTGGAGTTGATGGACTCACTTTATCTTCCAAGCCTTCCGCTGTTATCATAATTAGATGGCCTTAAGCCATATTATTGTATTAAGTTATCTCTTGAGACTATCGATGTAATAAGTGTGTGATTGCTACTCTGTTATAAATCCTTCGAAGTACTGTGTGTGTCAGCATTACCGATCCAGGGATGACACTTATGCATAGAGATTTGACCGTTTGAGGTCGGATCGCTACACACACACACCAAAACCTCCTCGGGCATGCGCGCACACACACACCCTCCCTCGCTCGAAACCCTAGCAAAGTCCTCGCCACCGCCGCCGCCGCCACCGCCACAAGGCCTCCATTGTCAACATCTACCAGTTTGCCCGTGCAGCTTACCCACCGATCTCCATACCCAGGTTGCCCTGAGTTTCTTAGATGACGCCTGCCAAACGCCCCCTTTCCCACAGATCCCCATCCCCCACTCCAGAGCGTCGCAACCTAAGCCCGGCTACGCTTCCCGTGGAGCTCGAGGAGCGACTGGCCCAATAGAGGTGTATAGCGGTCTCTTCGCCCGACGTCGCCGAGGAAGCTGACGACCATTACTGGCGACAGGCACTCAAGCAGCGGGCTAGAGTATGCGGGCATGTCTCGTCCGCCGGCTACGACATCGAGGTCATCGACAGCGACGCCCTGAGGCGGGCTATGTCACAGGTTAAGTGGCCCACCCCCAACCCCTCGGGTTCAACCGCCGTCGATCTCATCCATGGCCCCGCCGCTGATCTCCTCTGGCTCGCTGTCAACAATTTGCCATTCTACATCGCCATCGAGCCCCTTTTGTCATTTCTGAAGGACACGTTCTGCGACGCTAGCTTGGGATCCACAACTTCCAAGTCAGACCTCATCGACGGCGACCACGAGGAGGGCACCCTCTCTGGCTCTTCCAAGGGGAAAGAGCCCATCTGCTCTTCCAAGGGGAAAGCGCCTGTCTGCGACATCAGGGTGGGCACCCTACAGCCGTGCTCTTCCAAGGGGAAGGAGCCCATCTGCGACAACATGGAGCGCATCTAGGGTCCGTGCTCTTCCCACGGGAATGAGCCCTTCCGTGACAAGTGAGGAAACCCATGATTTGTTTTGCCGTGCCTCTTCACAGGGGAAAACCCATGATTTGTTTTGTTGAGTCCCTTTTGTAGTGTAGTGAGAATATGTCCAGTTTTAATTGCTATATCTGGTTGTTTGCAGTATGCCTTGTTTATTTCAGTTGTTCACAATGTGATGCTCTATATGTGCAATTATTTAATGTGCAGTACATTTCATCAATCCAGTTTTAAACATACCGATAGGAATGCATATATTTGCTTGCTGTTAAGCCTGTTATACCTAGCATATGCCTCTTTTAAAGTTTTTTAATTGTTCGGTTGTTTGTAGTTAGCATATGTTCAGTTTCAAATGCTATCTTTGGTTGTTCGTAATATGCCTTGTTTATTCCAGTTATTCACAACGTGATGTTCTATGTGCAAGTATGAACTGTGCAGTTCAATTTCATCAGTACCAGTTTCAACAATACCACTATGAATGGCTGATAATATATAGCATAGAGCACCATGTTCGAGCAGAGATTACAACAGGGTGAGAGAGGTTACACTGCTATATAGAGGGGTAGAAAGTTGGTGTTGACAGCGGTGAAGTAGTTGGTGTAGATCGACGTCACGATGATTCCCTCGGCAGCGCTCTGGCGCCAACAGGAGAGAGGGGGAGAGATCCCCCTCCTTCTTCTTGCATGGCCTTCCCCCTAGATGGGAGAAGGGTTTCCCCTCTGGTCCTTGGCGTCCATGGCCCTCGAGGGGGAATCCCCTACGAGATTGGATCTCTCTCTCTCTCTCTCTCGTGCTTCTTCTCTATTTTTGGCATTGTTTCTACATCCAAGCACTATTTCTTTTATAGTCGGAGATCAGTATCTTTATTCGGGCTGAACTCTTAACATGATTCTTTTCCCGATATTAGGTTCCTTGCGCCTGAAGGAGAGCTCCAACGGACCTATGGGGCGGCCACAAGGCACCCCGGTGCGTCCTAGGGGGGCGCCCCTCTGCCTTGTGGAGCCCATGGGCCCCCTCTTTCTTTGATTCTTGCACCAAAGAAACATATACATTCCACACAAAAATCCACATACATTTTTAGGTCATTCTGTGTGTGTGAATTTTCCAGCCAAAAACCTCGAAATTATATGGAACTGGCCTTCGGCACTGGGCTAATAGGTTAGTCCAAATAGAAATAATATAAATTGTTGCCAAAAATATGTGTAAGTAGTAAGATACTGGCATGAAAAAAATCTAAGATTATAGATATGTCGGAGACGTATAAATAGCATTCACCACAAAAAAATCACTTATGTGATGACACACATTTGTTATAGTAAGTCACGTTTTCTATCATGCATGTACATCCGTGACGATTTTATAACAGAATCAAGATAGTCGTACATGTGCTATTGTAGAAGTGTTCCATGATAATACTCAAATTATCATCACGGAAGTGTCCACTTATGTGACGATAAATGGCACATCATGGAAGTGCTTTTGTCAAGGGTAACCGACACGTGGCATCCACCATAACAGGTCGCTATTAAGCTATCAGGTTCTCGTTTCGATCTGATAACCCGCTAATAGCCCGAACCAATGGGGTGTGTAAAATTGTCATTGGCCAGAGGAACCACGTGTTAGCTCGACGTCGCGGCAGATGTCATTCATCCAATGGACGACACGGGCCTATGAAAAAGTGACACGTGGTCTATCCCAACAGTGGCCCATTTAGGTTAAAAAGGTTGGCCCAATCAAAGTTGTCGGTCATTGACGACCTGCTTGAAGATTGTAACATCCCAAATTTTCAATTTGGTATGTTACACATAGATCATCATTGCATATCATGTTTTATTGCATTTTGACAAATCCTCGATAAATCCTAAGCAACTCAAGGACCCTCGGAGAGAGTTGGGGATTTTCTCGAATTTTCATATTGATTACATCAAATAATAAGACGAGGATTTTGGTTTTAATTATTTTCCCTCCGGAAAAATATTTCATTTTAAAATAAACGAGAGGAGAAAATATGACTTCTCCAAAACAATTGAAATACTGGAGGAAAAATGTTAAAATCATTATTTGGAATTTATTTGGATTTTATTTGCAATTTTCATTGCATTAAAAAAATTGCATGTTTTCAAAATATTTATTTTGATTTAAATAAATGTTCACCCTATTCTAGATTTTCTAACTAGACGGGGAAAATTTATTTCATATTTTTCTGATTTTTATTTATTTTTCTACGAATTATTTACCGCGAACTTATTTAAAAAAAACTGCGCGCGCCCGACCGGGCCGCAGCCCAGCCAGGCCGCCGGCCCACCTCGCGCCTCTCCTCCTCGCGCACGAGACGCTGCCGCCGCCATGGCCGAGTCCGGTTCCCGCACGGCACCCGTCGGCCACCCCCTCCCCCAAGTCACCTCCACCCCCCTATTTATACCGCCGCCGCCCGCCCCCTCTCCCTCACCGCAAGCCGCCGCCGCCGCACTCGCCTCGCCCGCCGCCGCCCGCACGGGATCCGCACCGCCGCCGCCGCTCGCCGGAGCCGCCGCCGGAGCCCCGCCCCTCGCCCCGAGCCGCCCGAGCCCCGCAGCCCCGCCGCCGGAGCCTCGCCGGAGCCCGTCCCCGAGGTAGCCGCACCTCGCCGTTGCCGGTTTTCTTTTAAAAAAACCGTTCGTTTTTAAAAAAAACCCTAGATCAGTTTTTTTTCGGTTTTATTATTTTGCGAGCGTTCACCGAACCGTTCGTTTTAACGAACATGTTCGTCGGTTTTTCTCTATTAACGAACGTTCGTTATTTAACCGTTCGTCCATTTTTCTTTTTCGTCGGATTTTTCTCGTTATTTTCTCAGATTCGATTTCTGATCGAATCTTCGATTCTGTTTAACTTCTCGCTCGTTTATCGGAATCAGGCGATTCAAGCGCCTAGAGTTTCGTCTCGAAATTCTCTTTCCGTTTAACCTACTCAAACAAGTTTTTGCAACAGTAAAATTTGACCTAGATCCAGATTAGCAAACAAAGTTTCTTTCTTTCGCCGTTTGACTTTCGTTGCTTCTTTCGAGTTGATTTTTTTTGCAAACCGGAGTTCTTAAGTTGAACTTTCTGGTTGGATCTTTCTTTCGAGTTTTACCTGTGCATTAGATGAGTACTGATTGTATGCTTGTTTGTTTGCGATAGAGTACCCGGAGTGTGCCGCTTGTTACTTCGACTCGTTAGGTTTTGCGGATCATCAGCAAGGCAAGTAACACTTTGATCATATCCCGTTCATACCCAGTTTTACTGCATTAGATCTGTTTTCCTCAAACACTTGCATGATTAGGATCTAATTAAATTGTGGGTATTGGGAAGTAGTTGAGGTAGTACCTATTACCTGTTTTTCTTATCAAACCCTTGGGAGTTACTTCTACGTTGCTTTTATTATTGCCATGCTATGCTCGTAGACGTGGATTGGGTTTGAGTGATATTCACGACAGATGTGAGATTGTTAATAATGGTTCAACTTAAGGTGGCAACTAAAACTCACATCTGGGTGGATTGAGGCACCTGGAGAACCCAGTGTTGTCTGTTTGTATAAGGTCCGCCACCCAGGCTCAAAGGGATCATAAGATTATTCATGCTAGAAACTTCCGTGTGCAGCCACAAGCTATTATGGGCTCTAGCATAGTTGAGTAGGTTACAAGATCTCTTGAAGAGGTGGACTAGCAGATGTAGGGGAAAGTAGGTGTACCGGTCCATCCAGAGTAAAGAGTGATTGTTTCTGAAAGGCTGTGTCTCGGTCATCCGTTTCTCAAACATCATGTAGTGCGAGAATCAAGCGGAGGCGATCGAGTCTTGTGGGGAAAAGTGCGCAAACCTCTGCAGAGTGTACAAACTAATCATGGTTAGCCGTGTCCCCGGTTATGGACAACTTGAGTATCTAGTACCTGGATTATCATTTGAATCTCATCACCATGTTACTTATAATTAATTTTGTTGGGTTAATGATGACACTTAATTGGGATTGAGTTGGAGGTACCTTCTCAATGTTTCACAACCACCATGATAGTTAAATAAAATTTATTCCTTTGCAGTAGGATAAAATTGGCTTTTCGCAAAACTGTAACCATAGAGCTTTCCACCAGCCATATATGCATATAGTATAGCATTATTATTGTTCATTGCTCTCTATGTGTTACTTTGCCAGCATATTCTATGTGCTGACCCGTTTTCGGGCTGCAACGTTTCATGTTGCAGACTTTTCAGACGACGAGTAAGGTGCCTTAGGTCGTGGTCTTATACTCAGTGATGCCGCTGGAGTGATGGACTCACTTATCTTCCAAGTCTTCCGCTGTTATCGTTATTAGATGGCCTTAAGCCATGTTTATCATACTTAATCTCTTCGGAGATATTCGATGTAATAAGTGTGTGATTGCTACTCTGTTATAAATCCTCCATTTGTACTGTGCGTGTCAGCATTACTGATCCAGGGATGACACTGGTGCACAGCAGCACATGCCATTTGAGGTCTGGTCGCTACAAAGTTGGTATCAGAGCACACGCTGACTGTAGGACACGACCACTAAGCTTAAGCCCTAGAAAGCTTCTCTCTTCTCATTTCTGACCCCTCTCCACTTTCTACTCTTTTAGGAATGGCGAATGCAAGGAGCAAGTTCATGCAACCAGATGAAGACACGTCGTTTGGTCGACACTTGAAGGAAGTCACCAAGTACTTGAACATAGGGATACCAAGCATCACCGGAACCTACAACGCCACATTTCCTGAAGAGGAGAGCTGGAAGATTCAAGTTATCATTCCAGGAAGGACGTTTGTGCCAATTACGGAACCCATGAGATTGGTTTTCGAAGCACCAACTTGGAGTTTAGGGAAGAGCATGGCCGCACATATCGCCATGGGACGCATTGGAGAAGTCTACCACCAGGAGCTTAAGGATACAATTTATCAGATTTGTGGACGTCGAGACGCGCAATGGGAGATGATCAAGACCAAGAAGGATGGATCAATTGCAGCTTTCATCCAGGAGCAGAACCAACATATTCGTCGCCAGGAGAACCAGATGTGCACGGACAAGGAAGAACTGAAGAAGGCATTAACGAAGATCAAGGAGCTCCAAGAAGAACTCAAGGCTACACGCGAAGATTATTTGGAGGAAATCAACGCACTAGTAGGGAAGATTGACGACCTGGAGAAGAAGATTGGAGTATTCGTGGGAAATCCAGTGCCAAAAGCAGAAGTCGACGAATGCACTTGTCCGGATAACTACATCATCATCGACGACACCGACTCGGAACCAAGTGAAGACGACTGGATTGATGAAGCTGGAGCAGACATCATGGAGTCTTCAACGGATCAGAATTTCTAGTAGACCACCATATCAGTAGTAGTTTTCCCCCATTTAATAGTATAGTTCAAGCACTTTGTAACGCTAGTTAGATCGATTGTTTTGCCTTGTTTGAATTGATTGAGTGATATTGATTGAATTTGTCTCATGAGCATATGGGTAGTGTTTTCTCTCTAGACCTCATTCTATTCTTAACTCTCATCTTTTCTAAACCTATCAGATGCCTCCGAGACGCGACACCGGATTTGTTTTCCCGCCAGAGATCACCCAGTTGATTCAGCAACAGAATGCCCTGATGCAAGTGTTAGTGCAGAACCAAGGCAACAACAACAACAACCCACCGCCACCACCACCTGTTGATCACTTAGCCCGTTTCTTAAGGCTAAACCCGCCGGTGTTTTCCAGTAGCACCGAGCCGATTGTAGCAGATGATTGGCTCCGCAAAGTTGGAAGGGAGTTGACCACTGCAGGATGCACAGATGCGGAAAGAGTGCGTTTTGCCGCACATCAGCTTGATGGACCCGCAGCATCATGGTGGGAGAATTATACAGCCACGCACCCTATTGACACTGTCACATGGGACCAGTTTCAGCAAGCTTTCCATACAGCTCATGTTTCAGCAGGAGCTATGGCTATGAAGAAGCGTGAGTTTCGTAACCTACGCCAAAGAGGACGCATCGTAGGCCAGTATGTGGAGGAATTCAGTAAGTTAGCATGTTATGCACCAGATGACGTTGCTACAGACGCTGCCAAGCAAGAGAAATTCTTGGAAGGACTGAATGATGAACTGAGTATGCAGTTGATGGTAGCAACCTTCAACAACTACCAGGAACTGGTAGATTCATGATTGAAGAGAAGCAACAGCAGATTGAAAACCGTAAGAGGAAGTATGGACAAGGGAAGTACAATTCTGGAACCCAGCAGAAGCCACGATTTACCCCGAAGCCGGGAGGACAGTTTCAGCATACCCATGGAGGAGGTAGTTCGCACAACCATAATGGCTTCAAGAATGGTAATGGGAATGGAGGAGGAAACAGACAGAACCGCACCAACCCATCTACCCCAACCAAGAGAGATCTAAGTCACATTACTTGTTTCAAGTGCCAGAAGACAGGACATTATGCTACTGATTGTCCCGAAGCCCAAAATGGAAATGGCAATGGAAGCTCTGGGAAGAAGCCGAACCCGTTCAACAAAGGACATGTGAACCACGTGAGCGTGGAGGAGGTTGAAGCTCAGCCTGATGCAGTAATAGGTAAGTTTTTGGTTAACTCATTTACTGCAACCGTTCTTTTCGATACTGGTGCATCACATTCATACATATCAAGGGGATTCGTAAATAAGTTTAAGATGTCCACCCAAGTTCTCAAAACCCCTATGTTAGTAACCTCGCCAGGAGCAGAGTATATGGCCACCCAAGGATGTTTTCAGATACCACTGGCCATTGGTAGGCATGTTTTCACCTCAGACCTCATTGTTTTGGAATCGCAAGGTTTGGATGTGATTCTGGGAATGGATTGGCTATCGTTGTATGGGGGAAACATCGATTCTGCCAGCAAGACGATTTTGCTTACCACCCCGGAAGGAAAAAGGATCAAGTATGTATCCCGGCATATGCCGAAGAGGACTCAAGTGAATTCCTTATCAGGAGTTGTGCAGGAAGGAAGAGTTGTGTCATATGCTTCACGACAACTTAAACCCCATGAGAAGAATTATGCTACGCACGATTTGGAATTAGCAGCCGTGGTGCATGCATTGAAGACATGGAGACATTTTCTCATCGGAAACCATTGTGAGGTGTACACGGATCACAAGAGTTTGAAGTATATTTTCACGCAGAAGGAGTTAAATCTCAGACAGAGGAGATGGTTGGAGCTCATTAAAGATTATGATATGAGATTGCATTATCACCCTGGAAAGGCTAACGTAGTAGCAGACGCGTTGAGCCGCAAGAGTCATGTCAACACCCTCATGACAGGAGAGTTACCTCAGGAGTTAGCCGAGGACCTTCGTGAGCTATGTTTGGAGATAGTCCCTAGAGGCTATTTAGCGACATTGGAGATTCGGTCTACCTTGATGGAAAGGATCAGAGAAGCTCAGAAGACAGACAAGGAGATTGAAGAGATAAAGGAGAAGATGAGCAAAGGAAAAGCCAAGGGATTTCGTGAGGATGAGCACGATACCTTATGGTTCGAGGACCGCGTATATGTGCCAAATGATCCGGAGATCAGGAAGTTAATTTTGCAAGAAGCCCATGATTCACCATACTCGATTCACCCAGGGAATACCAAGATGTATTTGGATTTGAAGAATACTTTCTGGTGGACCGGAATGAAGAAGGATATTGCGGAGTATGTAGCAGTTTGTGATGTATGTCAGAGAGTGAAGGCAGAGCATCAGAAGCCAGCAGGATTGCTGCAACCATTGCCGATACCCGAATGGAAGTGGGATAAAATAGGCATGGATTTTATCACAGGATTACCCAGGACTCGTTCAGGCTATGACTCGATATGGGTTGTAGTCGGCCGTTTGACGAAAGTGGCTCATTTCATTCCAGTGAAGACCACTTACACCAGTGCTAAGTTGGCAAAGATATACATGACCAGGATCGTATGTTTGCATGGAGTTCCGAGGACCATTGTATCAGACAGAGGAACCCAATTTACCTCGAAGTTTTGGAAGCAGTTACATGAAACATTGGGAACCAGGCTGGAATTTAGTACAGCTTTCCACCCACAGACAGATGGACAGACCAAAAGAGTCAACCAGATTTTGGAGGACATGTTGAGAGCATGTGCACTAGATTATGGATCTAGTTGGGACGACAATTTGCCATATGCGGAGTTTTCGTATAACAACAGTTATCAAACCAGTTTGAAGATGGCCCCTTTCGAAGCCTTGTACGGAAGGAGGTGTAGAACACCGTTGTTATGGGACGAAGTTGGAGACCGTCAGTTGTTTGGACCAGATTTGATTAAGGAGTCTGAACAGAAAGTAAGGTTGATTCGCGATAGGCTCAAGGTAGCCCAGTCCAGGCAGAAGAGTTATGCTGATTCTAAACGAAAGGAGACCGTTCACGAAGTCGGAGACAGAGTGTATCTTCGAGTATCACCCCTTCGAGGAGTGAAGCGCTTTGGAGTTAAGGGAAAGTTAGCGCCCCGTTTTATCGGACCATACAGAGTGTTGGAACGTATGGGAGAAGTTGCCTACAAGCTGGAATTGCCCGAAGGATTGTCTGGAGTACATGATGTATTTCACGTTTCGCAGTTGAAGAAGTGCCACGCGGAGATGGCTGAGATACCACTAAGAGATACTGTGCCACTGGAAGCGATTCAGTTGGAAAGTGATTTGACTTATGAGGAGAAGCCAGTTAAGATTCTCGAGTATGCCAGCCGAGTTACCCGCAGCAAGGTTATCAAGTTTTGCAAAGTTCAGTGGAGTCACCACACAGAAGATGAAGCCACCTGGGAGCGAGAGGAAGATCTACGGAAAGACCACTCCCACCTGTTTTCTAGCCAACCCGAATCTCGAGGGCGAGATTCATCTTAAGGGGGGTAGGTTTGTAACATCCCAAATTTTCAATTTGGTATGTTACACATAGATCATCATTGCATATCATGTTTTATTGCATTTTGACAAATCCTCGATAAATCCTAAGCAACTCAAGGACCCTCGGAGAGAGTTGGGGATTTTCTCGAATTTTCATATTTGATTTTCATCAAATAATAAGACGAGGATTTTGGTTTTAATTATTTTCCCTCCGGAAAAATATTTCATTTTAAAATAAACGAGAGGAGAAAATATGACTTCTCCAAAACAATTGAAATACTGGAGGAAAATGTTAAAATCATTATTTGGAATTTATTTGGATTTTATTTGCAATTTTTATTGCATTAAAAATATTGCATGTTTTCAAAATATTTATTTTGATTTAAAAAAATGTTCACCCTATTCTAGATTTTCTAACTAGACGGGGAAAATTTATTTCATATTTTTCTGATTTTTATTTATTTTTCTACGAATTATTTACCGCGGAACTTATTTTTAAAAAAAAAACTGCGCGCGCCCGACCGGGCCGCAGCCCAGCCAGGCCGCCGGCCCACCTCGCGCCTCTCCTCCTCGCGCACGAGACGCCGCCGCCGCCATGGCCGAGTCCGGCTCCCGCACGGCACCCGCCGGCCACCCCCTCCCCCAAGTCACCTCCACCCCCCCTATTTATACCGCCGCCGCCCCCCCTCTCCCTCACCGCAAGCCGCCGCCGCACTCGCCTCGCCCGCCGCCGCCCGCACGGGATCCGCGCCGCCGCCGCCGCTCGCCGGAGCCGCCGCCGGAGCCCCGCCCCTCGCCCCCGAGCCGCCCGAGCCCCGCAGCCCCGCCGCCGGAGCCTCGCCGGAGCCCGTCCCCGAGGTAGCCGCACCTCGCCGTTGCCGGTTTTCTTTTAAAAAAACCCGTTCGTTTTAAAAAAAAACCTAGATCGGTTTTTTTTCGGTTTTATTATTTTGCGAGCGTTCACCGAACCGTTCGTTTTAACGAACACGTTCGTCGGTTTTTCTCTGTTAACGAACGTCCGTTATTTAACCGTTCGTCCGGTTTTTTTTTCGTCGGATTTTTCTCGTTATTTTCTCAGATTCGATTTCTGATCGAATCTTCGATTCTGTTTAACTTCTCGCTCGTTTATCGGAATCAGGCGATTCAAGCGCCTAGAGTTTAATCTCGAAATTCTCTTTCCGTTTAACCTACTCAAACAAGTTTTTGCAACAGTAAAATTTGACCTAGATCCAGATTAGCAAACGAAGTTTCTTTCTTTCGCCGTTTGACTTTCGTTGCTTCTTTCGAGTTGATTTTTTTTGCAAACCGGAGTTCTTAAGTTGAACTTTCTGGTTGGATCTTTCTTTCGAGTTTTACCTGTGCATTAGATGAGTACTGATTGTATGCTTGTTTGTTTGCGATAGAGTACCCGGAGTGTGTCGCTTGTTACTTCGACTCGTTAGGTTTTGCGGATCATCAGCAAGGCAAGTAACACTTTGATCATATCCCGTTCATACCCAGTTTTACTGCATTAGATCTGTTTTCCTCAAACACTTGCATGATTAGGATCTGATTAAAATTGTGGGTATTGGGAAGTAGTTGAGGTAGTACCTATTACCTGTTTTTCTTATCAAACCCTTGGGAGTTACTTCTACGTTGCTTTTATTATTGCCATGCTATGCTCGTAGACGTGGATTGGGTTTGAGTGATATTCACGACAGATGTGAGATTGTTAATAATGGTTCAACTTAAGGTGGCAACTAAAACTCACATCTGGGTGGATTGAGGCACCTGGAGTACCCAGTGTTGTCTGTTTGTATAAGGTCCGCCACCCAGGCTCAAAGGGATCATAAGATTATTCATGCTAGAAACTTCCGTGTGCAGCCACAAGCTATTATGGGCTCTAGCATAGTTGAGTAGGTTACAAGATCTCTTGAAGAGGTGGACTAGCAGATGTAGGGGAAAGTAGGTGTACCGGTCCATCCAGAGTAAAGAGTGATTGTTTCTGAAAGGCTGTGTCTCGGTCATCCGTTTCTCAAACATCTTGTAGTGCGAGAATCAAGCGGAGGCGATCGAGTCTTGTGGGGAAAAGTGCGCAAACCTCTACAGAGTGTACAAACTAATCATGGTTAGCCGTGTCCCCGGTTATGGACAACTTGAGTATCTAGTACCTGGATTATCATTTGAATCTCATCACCATGTTACTTATAATTAATTTTGTTGGGTTAATGATGACACTTAATTGGGATTGAGTTGGAGGTACCTTCTCAATGTTTCACAACCACCATGATAGTTAAATAAAATTTATTCCTTTGCAGTAGGAAAAATTGGCTTTTCGCAAAACTGTAACCATAGAGCTTTCCACCAGCCATATATGCATATAGTATAGCATTATTATTGTTCATTGCTCTCTATGTGTTACTTTGCCAGCATATTCTATGTGCTGACCCGTTTTCGGGCTGCAACGTTTCATGTTGCAGACTTTTCAGACGACGAGTAAGGTGCCTTAGGTCGTGGTCTTATACTCAGTGATGCCGCTGGAGTGATGGACTCACTTATCTTCCAAGTCTTCCGCTGTTATCGTTATTAGATGGCCTTAAGCCATGTTTATCATACTTAATCTCTTCGGAGATATTCGATGTATTAAGTGTGTGATTGCTACTCTGTTATAAAACCTCCATTTGTATTGTGCGTGTCAGCATTACTGATCCAGGGATGACACTGGTGCACAGCAGCACAGGCCATTTGAGGTCTGGTCGCTACAAAGATGACCCATTTATAGTTAAGGCCCATAGGAATAGTGTCAAATCGCCCATCACTGGCCCATTTTAGATTTCTCAACATTGTGGACCATGGTTACTTCTGGCCCGCTAACTGTCTGATAAGTATTTGGGCCCATTTACGGGCCGGTGTGTTTTTGTCATGTTAAAGGTCCTGCAACATTTGGGCCCATTTATTGCCCGATAAAACTTTTGTCCCATAAAAAGACCGTGACAGTATAGGGCCATTTTTGTCCAGGTCTGACATTCGGCATGTCAGCGGCCTATTGTAGATTTGGGCCACTTCCAGCCCGTTGTGTTTTCCGCCTATTAACGACGGACGAAACCCATGGGCCATATGTGGCCCGGCGTCACATCGGGCTTATTAACGACCCATACACTCGTTGACACAAATCAAGCCCGCCTGTACTTCCGGCTTGGTAAAGGCCCGTGTAGTAGGTCGGCGCAATTACAACTTGTCTCACTTTCGGTATGTTAACGATCCGCATTGTAAATGCACCATGAGTTGTGATACATTTTGCCATGCTAATGACAAGTGGGTTATTTGGAACATTTGAGGCCCATTCATCTTTCGGCCTACTAAAAGCCCTAGGTATATTCTGGCCCAATTAAGGCCCAATCTGACTTTCAGCCTGTTAAAGACCTTTCTTATTTATGGGCCATATTAGGCCCAAGAGATATTTCCACATGTTAATGACCTGTTGTTACTAAGGGCCCACTATGGCCACGGGCCTACCAAAAATAAGAAAAGCTTATGGTGATTTAGGCACATATATTTTCTATGGGCTACATGCCGATTACGGCCCATAATCCTTATTAGCCCAATCGGAATTGTGGGTTGGAGAAATGTTGGCCCGTTGGGCTCCTACGATGCTTTCGGCCAAAAGGAGAACGGTGATGTCGAATACATTACTAAGAATAAACATTTTCTCTCAAAAAATACTAAGAATAAATGTACACTATATGAAAATAGCTTCATAATTTCTACGACCTTTGGCAGCACGATAAATGTTGTATCACAACAAAATAAATTATAGCCATACAACAAACGACCTGTTGGCATAAAAGTTTACAGTCCTTGCAGATAATGCACCATCAGATGTATAGAAGCACAGATCATTTGACTTGAATGCTAATGTTTCAGGCGATAGAATCTGATGGAGCAGCATGACCTTCCCCTTTTTTCCGCCATTGCTCTTGAACAACTAAGCAAATTATTGATAGTCTGGTTTTAAAACAATTCATATCTCGACGACATTTGTCAACCACTATTCTTCTTTCAGAAACGACCTCCATTAGGGATTGGGCTTGTGTCTGGAAGACAGATATATCACTCTATCTAGCCGGAAGATTTCGTTCATCAGTAGGCGATTTGGACAAGGTTACCTCAACAACCAACCCAGAATTACGTACGAAGGTGCCTTTTGCACTGTCAGCGGACAGATACTGATGCACTGCAGCAAGAGGTGACATTGTGCCAGTGGTAGCCTTGTCAACTCAGGTGGTTGTGACTATTCAATCATTTATTCCATAACTTGCTGAAAGTTTGAATTTTTAGATTAGTGTAACAGATAAGTTACTAATGAGACAAAAACAAACAAAATAGCTTTCACATTTATACATAACTTATTTTTGGTGAACTATTGTAATACATTAGCATGTATTTTAATTTTAGTGCTAACTATATACTCCCTCCATTGTTATATACAAGGCCACAATCAAAATCACAATTTGCAACTATACAAGGCCACAAACACTAATCGAGACAAAATTGATGGTGTTTGCCTCGTACTAGCAAAGAAGGACATTAATTATCTCTTGCATGCGCCTCATTAATCAACCAAAAGGAGTGACAACATTGGCTTGTTGTAGGTGGGACAGAAAAATATGCATTAATTAACACAACAAACAAGGAGACAACCTAGCTTGCAATATTGACTTAAGCACACATTTACTTTTGCCTTGGTACCTGTAATATGTGTTTGTGGCCTTGTATATAAAAGTGGAGGGAGTACTAAAATCACTTTCAGATCATATGCCCAGGTAGCATGCCTACTGTATTGTCTATTTCCTCACGTTTATTGACATCAAGGATAAAGAGACATGGTTTAAAATAGGATGAACATATTATGACATCATTCATATCATGGGCAAACATATATCAAACAGACATGTTATTGTATCATTATGTGGGCACATGAACATCACAACTAGATTACAGATCAACACCAAAGAATATTCTTCCTCTTCTTTAAGCCGTGTAAGGTGAAATGATACGTTAAGAAAACTATGTATAAAAGTGAACAGAGTAACTGACATTGGGTGCAAACCAAACAGTTAAATGAACACATCGCAGTAAAAGTTATAGTTCAAAGGCATGAGGAGCAAGGACTCCAACAGTGGCTCGAACTGGTGTACTCATGCCCTTCATCATGCTGGTGTGACAATCCTTGAAGATTTGCCCTGCATTTGGTTCAGGTTCTTTTTGGTCCACACGGGATTTCCTCTATATTTGGAACAAGTCAACATAGATATGATAATATGGCACTTCAGAAAGAAGGAAATAACAGCTATGTACAAGAGCCTTGCATTGTGCAATATAGCTATGAAATCCTGTTGTGTGTTGGAATTTCACTTTGGAATGGTTGGTCTTGTTCTTCAAACAGTTAGTCTAGAAGAAGATAGACTTGTAAGGCACATACGTAAATATGAGTTCATATGTGATCTGATCACATACATATACCCTACCTGATACTATGGATCAGACCAGTGATTAACAAGGGATGTCTAGTCTTCTTCCGTAATACATTCCACTGGAGATGTTTGGGCGATTTCATTGTTAGCCTTGCCTTCAAAGTGATTTTCTCTAAGGTGATGCCGATACTATCATATAGAAGACTGGAAAACATGAGTGCATGATTGTTTAGTTACATCATCTTTAGGATCCAACTTGAACCTCATTTGTTGAAAAAGAATGGGAGTCTCATTAGGAGGAAGCTAGAAAGTATGGGTCAGAGCAAGACAATATTACAAATTACGATGAATAAAATTACTTACGGATGAATGGTCATGGAAGGTGTTAAACTAGGTATCGTCTTTGTCATTCCTGTACTAGATCGATGTTGGGAGGATACGTGCATGACACTAATACGTCTCCAGCGTATCTATAATTTTTTATTGTTCCATGTTGTTATATTATCATTCTTGAATGTTTTACAATCATTTCATAGTCATTTTATATCATTTTTTGGTACTAACCTATTGACATAGTGCCTAGTGCCAGTTGCTGTTTTCTGCATGTTTTTTACATCGCAGGAAATCAATACCAAACGGAGTCCAAACGCAGTGAAAATTTTTGTGGATTTTTTTGGAGCAGGAGACATTCAGTGGGCCGAAGAAGCACCCGAGGGGTGCTCCGAGGGGAGCACAACCCACCAGGGCACGCCTGGAGGCCCAGGCGCGCCCAGGTGGGTTGTGCCCACCTCGGTGGCCTCCCGCACCGCCTATTTGCTCTATAAATACCCCCAATATTCCAAAAACCCCAGGGGAGTTGACGAAAATGAATTCCAGACGCCGCAAGTTCCAGAACCACCAGATCTAATCTAGACACCATCACGGAGGGGTTCATCATGCCCATTGGTGCCTCTCCGATGATGCGTGAGTAGTTCTTTGTAGACCTACGGGTCCGTAGTTAGTAGCTAGATGGCTTCCTCTCTCTTTTGATTCTCAATACAATGGTCTCTTGGAGATCCATATGATGTAACTCTTTTTGCGGTGTGTTTGTTGGGATCCGATGAACTTTGAGTTTATGATCAGACCTATCTTTTTATCCATGAAAGTTATTTGAGTCTTCTTTGATCTCTTATATGCATGATTGCTTATAGCCTCGTATTTCTTCTCCGATATTTGTGTTTTGTTTGGCCAACTTGATCTATTTATCTTGCAATGGGAAGAGGTGCTTTGTGATGGGTTCGATCTTACGGTGCTTGATCCCAGTGACAGAAAGGGAAACGACACGTATGTATCGTTGCTATTAAGGATAACAAGATGGGGTCTATTTCTACATAAATAGATCTTGTCTACATCATTTCATCGTTCTCATTGCATTACTCCGTTTCTCCATGAACTTAGTACACTAGATGCATGCTGGATAGCGGTTGATGTGTGGAGTAATATTAGTAGATGCATGCAGGAGCCGGTCTACTAATCTTGGATGTGATGCCTATATAATGATCATTGCCTGGAAATCGTCATGATTATTTGAAGTTCTATTAATTGCCCAACAATAATTTGTTCACCCACCTTTTGTTATTTTTCTCGAGAGAAGCCACAGTGAAATCTATGGCCCCCAGGTCTCTTCTTTATTATATTTGCTTTTGCTATCTAGTTTTATTTGCTTTTATTTCTATATCTATTAAACCAAAAATACAAAAATACCTTGCTGCACTTTATTTGTTTTGTGATCTAATTATCCAATCTATTGCAACTTTACCCCGTTTCTTTACCAATTTCTGGCGGCTTTACCCAAAAGGGATTGACAACCCCTTTAGCACGTCGGGTTGCGAGTATTTGTTATTTGTGTGCAGGTGTTGTTTACGTAGTGTTGCTTGGTTCTCCTACTGGTTCGATAACCTTGGTCTCATCACTGAGGGAAATACCTACCGTTGTTGTGATGCATCATCCCTTCCTCTTTGGGGAAATACCGACGTAGTTCTATCAGACATCAAAAGAAATTTCTAGCGCCGTTGCTGGGGAGACATCATCAACATCTACCAGGTTCCTAATCACAAATCTCATCTCCTCGCAATTTACATTATTTGCCATTTGCCTCTTGTTTTCCTCTCCCCCACTTCATAAAAATTTGCCGTTTTAATCGCCCTCTTTTTCTTTCGCCGTTTTCTCGTCAGATCTATCTTTTGCTTACATTCATGAATGATTTCGGTATGGCAGCAACAAATGATGACCTAACTCCTAAGATAGGACGTACGGGCAATCTGGATGCTAAAACTTTTATCTTTGGGCAAGGGAATGTTATGGGGAAAGAACGTATCCAAGAATTTTCCAGTTGTGTTGGAAATTTAAGTCTTGATGATGCTCCTATACTTACAAAGACTATATCTTATGCGGAAGCTATTTCAGCACTAGTTCTGAAACTTGAAAGTAAATTTATCCGTACTCATCCTACTTTGCAAAGATTGTTTTTTGAGCTTCCCGTTATTAAGAATCCTAAAGCTAAAAAGTTGGCCACTCTCGTTCTTATGAATGAATTTGACTACATAATACGGGAAGCTAGGAAGTCTCTAATTTTTATGGTATGAATCGTGAAAAGCCCGTGATAGATGAGATTCTTTATAATAGTGATTACGCGTCAAGACATTTGCTTGGGGATACTCAAATCTTCGATGAGAATCTTAAAAAGGAAGTCCCCATTTTAGATGTAATCCACCAAGTTTTCAATAATGTTAATCAACATTACTCTTGGATTTTTGCCGGACACCAAAGGGGTTATGATGATAAGCAACTTAATAGTGCTAAAGTCTCTATGGATAATATGTTTTATGTTGTTTTTACAAAACCTCATGACAAAAATTCCTCTAAGGAAATTAAGGACAAAGGTAACAAAACGTAGATCCTTGCTTTATGCCTAGCTAGGGGCGTAAAACTATAGCGCTTGTTGGGAGGCAACCCAATGAATAGAATTTATTTTTGCTTTTTGATCTCTGTTCTTGAGTGTTTGCACAATTATGCTACTATTATGATTTTGTTTTTGGTGTTTAATTTAGTTTTTGTGCCAAGTAAAGCCTTTAGGATTATGTTGGGTGATAGTTGATTTGATCTTGCTGAAAAACAGAAACTTTTGCGCTCACGAAAATAATTCTTATTTTCAATAGGAGCGTGATAAAATACCAATTATTTTTGCAGAAGATTAATGTACAAATTGCTCACATGGTCCTAACTTTTTAGAATTTTTGGAGTTTCAGAAGTATTCGAAATATCCAGATTGCTACAGACTATTCTGTTTTTGACATATTCTGTATTCTTTGCATTGTGTGTTTGTTTTGATGATTCTATGGTTTTCTTTGAAGGGTTTTTGCCATAGAAAAGTTGGAATACAGTAGATATAATGCAAGAATAAAATATAAATTGGTTTGCTACAGTACTTATAGTAGTGATTTGTTTTCTTATACTAACATATCTCAGGAAGGTTTTGTTGAGTTTTGTGTGATTGAAGTTTTCAAGTTTTGGGTGATTTTACGACGGATGAAGGAATAAGGAGTAAGAAGAGCCTAAGCTTGGGGATACCCACGGCATCCCAAGCTATTATACAAAGAGAAGCAAGCAACTAAGCTTGGGGATGCCCGAGGGGCATCCCCTCTTTCCTCCAATGACCATCGGTACTTTACTCGGAACTATATTTTTATTCGTCACATACTATGAGTTTTGCTTGGAGCGTCTTGTATGATATGAGTCTTTGATTGTTTTGCTTTTTGTTTTGAGTCTTGAATCCTTGCTGGACACACCTATTTGAGAGAGCTAAAATTATGCCACGACTTGTTAGAATTGCTCTCTATGCTTCACTTAAATCTTTATGAGCTATGGAATTGCCCTAGTGCTTCACTTATATCTTTTTGAGCACGGTGTGCTTTAGTATTTTTTAAGAAATGATCTCATGCTTCACTTAGATTTATTTGAGAGTTAGTAATTTTTTAAGAGATTCTCTCTTGCTTCGCTTAAATTAATACAAGAGAAATAAATGTTATGCTCATGACTTTCACTTATATTTGTTTGAGCTTATCAAAAGCAACACTTGAAAATTAGTCCCAAAGTGATAGACATCCAAGAAGGATATAATAAAAACTTTCATGAAGATCATGGGACAAAATAAACTTGATTCTTTGTAATAGTTTTGAGATATGATGATGTGATATGTGAGTCATGTTGGTGAGTAATTATGCTTTAGTTAGAATATTGGTGTTAAGGTTTGTGATTCCCTATGCAAGCACGAAAGTCAATAGTTATGCAATGAAATTACATCCTACTTGTGGTGCATTATTCGGTGTTAATTATGCTTAATGCTCGCTTATGAGATGTTTCGTTTCATGGTTGGTCGCTTATCAATCTTTTGCTAGCCTTCATTTCGCACTAAGTAGGATCTCTACTTGTGCATCCAAAACCCTTTAAACCAGTTTTGCCATATGAGTCCACCATATCTACCTATATGCGGTATTCTTTTGCCGTTCTAAGCAAATTTGTATGTGCCATCTCTAATTTTCAAAATAAATTTCTCTTTCGTGTGCTCATACCGCTCGCGAGGCGGTGAGGGGTGGCCGATATTTTCCACGCTACATGTGTTATTCTTACGATGAGTGTTTATTCACTTGTCATTGCACGAGAGTAAGGCATAGGTATTGGGGATGCCCAATCCTGAAATGAAAAATGAATTTACTTTATGTTGTCAAATAATAAATTCATTGGAAAGTGTTGGTATGGAGGGCACCCGTGGATACGGTTAGCCATGGAAAGTGAAGGTATGGTGGAAAAAGGAATAAACTTTATTTTCTGTTTGGGAACCACCTATGATATATCTAGCATGGAAAGTGTGGTGTACTCTAAGTCATTTTTGTTGGTGGGAAAAGTATGCCTCCCAAAATGTTTTTATCTCTCAATTTTCGCTTTGAGCTCTAGCACCTCTACAAATCCCTACTTCACTCCGCAAAGGGCCTTTCTTTTAGTTTATTCAATTTTTATTTTTAATTTGAGTCTCCATCTACTCTTATAAAGCACCAACTAAGGGGCACTATGATCATACTTGAGCATTGGGTGTAGCTAATATGCAAGTATGTTTCATGAATGGATCAATGATTGAGCATAATGGGCAAGGGATAACTTATTTTAGCGTTGTTATTCTGAAAGACATGGTTGCTTGTTGATATGCTTGAGTATTTAAGTTATCATGTCAAAACTAGACTATTGCTGTGAACCATATAAAAGTCCAAATGCCCATGCTATAAAGAAAAGAATATGTGATGAACATGTTAGGCAGCATTCCACATCAAAAATTCTGTTTTTCTCATTTACCTACTCGAGGACGAGCAGGAATTAAGCTTGGGGATGCTGATACATCTCCAACGTATCTATAATTTTTTTATTGTTCCATGCTGTTATATTATCATTCTTGGATGTTTTACAATCATTTCATTGTCATTTTATATCATTTTTGGTACTAACCTATTGAGATAGTGCCCAGTGCCAGTTGTTGTTTTCTGCATGTTTTTACAT